>NW_024738086.1:245000-495000 GCF_018991925.1 Homarus americanus | reverse complement strand
CCTCATTACATGGCCAAAGACATTACATCATCCACATATCTAAACCAGACTGCTGAAGGTGGTAAAATATTACTTAATAGTTTCTTCTCAAAGAATTCCATATATAAGTTGTTTAATACTGGTGAAAGCGGATTACCCATTGTCAGACCAAATTTCTGATCATGATAAAATCCATTGAATTCAAATTTACAATCCTTAATACATAGTTTGATGAGTTCGATGAAATCATCTTTCGAGACGGGCAATGAAACATTATCCAAGGAATCTGTGAGAAACTCCAGTAAGTCATCAACTGGGACCTTTATAAAGAGTGATGTTACATCAAAACTGACCAGTTTAAAATCATAATTAATGTGTAAGTTATTGAGTTTATCAGCATATACTTGGATCATGCGCACCTACAGTGATTTACTTGAATATATATATATATATATATATATATGTGTGTGTGTATATGTATATGACATTCGCTATTGTTTGTATATATGTACACTCCTACATACAGTATACACATGTGTGTGTCTGTGCTATGAAAAATAATAAATCAACAGAATTTAGCAAAGTTTTGTGTTTGCAAAATTAATGGCTACCTACGTAGCTCTCAAGTGTGCTTGGTTAATAAAAGTTAGTGTATGGAGAGTGAGGGGTGAGGCAAAGAGGACAAGAGAGGGGTAGAGAGAAGGGGAGAGGGGGTGTAGGCGGGAATGAGCAAGAGGAGGAGGAGTGGATTGAGGAAGCAAGGATACGTAGATAAATGAAGGGACCGAAAAAGAGAGTGAAGAAAAGTGGAGGATAGATAAAGGCCACAAGAGAGAAGAAATGAAGGGGGGATGGAGAGAGAACAAGAAAGAACAATGATATATAATTAAAGGGAGTAAATGAGAAGGGAAGAAAAAATATCATGTAGGCAAGTAAGATGTAAAAGAGAGCTGAAGAGACGAATTGACAGAGGGAGAGAGAACTAGAGAGAATGGCGTAGATAAGGAAGAATAGAGCGAGACGAAAGCGAAAAGGGAAGTGAGAAATTAGAAGCTAAAACGAGGAAGAGGTGGGAGTAAGGGTGCGTAGTAAGATGGGAAAGGAATTAAGGATTGAAAAAAAGAAGATATGCAGGAAGGGAGGGAGAGAAATTTAAAGCAGGAGAGAGTGGGAGAGAAAATAAGGGCAGGATGGAGAACAGGAAGGAGATGATAGATGAAAGTCGGGATGGAGGAAGGGAGGGGGTGAGGAGGGGCAGGATGGAAGACACGAGGGGGGAGGGAGGGAAGAGCGGGACAGAAGGGAGAGAAGAAGAAAGGAAGGGCAGAGGAGACGGAGGACAGGAGGGAGAGAAGGACAGGAGGGAGGGAGGGAGGGGCAGGTGTGAGGGCTCTACATAATGCAGGCACCCGGGGGTTCCTCGTGGCGACCAGCTGACTCCCACTGTATTATTCACCACCATTATCACTACTACACCCACCGTTCCACTCTCCTTATGGCCCATCACCTCCAGGTCAATAGTCGCTCGTGTCGTAATCTGCCAGAATACACCATCATCTGTGCCGTATTATGACCCTGATAAAGTAACCTGTCAATAATCCAGGTTTTGCGAGTGACGTCATGTAATAGTCAACTTGATACTTAAATTTAACACCTTAATCAGCTTTTCATGTTTCCGTACCTTAAAGTTAGTCATCGCCTTCTTACATTTTTTTTTAAATAGTCCCGTAAATTTAAGTTTGCCACGGCCGCTCTTGAAACTCGTTGAGTAACCCGATAAAATTTTACAAGGTACTGTACTGTACCTTAATGGTTATTTTTTTATGTTAATTCCTTCGTTTTTCGGTGCAAGAGTGAGGCGATGAAGAAGGTGACGGCCTTGGCGGTGAGGTAAAATGGGGTTGCTAAGATCACCTTCTTGACACATGTCCGGTAATAGGGAATTAACTTCTCACCATAACGTGCTCGCAGCTGCTTGGTCTAATTTGTCGATATTTTCACTCAAATTAAAATCCTTATATTTCTAGATGAACATTGAGTATCCCTCTGTACATGTCTCTCGGTGTTTAAGTTGTACAAATGTAAGAAAGTTTTTTAGGCTTGAGATACATACAACTGAAGAGGTAACACAGAGACGCACCCCTGTATCTCTCATCTCGTTGCTGATTGGCTGAGCTGACACTGCAAGTTTATAACACGTCACATGATTGGCTATAATCATCTTCGCTCCATTTCTTACACACTTGTCGGATATTTGCTTCAGGTAGTCAGTTTTGGGCTCTCGGTTATTGACAAAATATGATTGAATGCTTGGTGTTATTTTATCCATATAATATAATATTTGATTATATTGTAATGTACTGTAATCTGAGTTTATAGTGGCAACTATGACATAATTAGTGCGATAATTTACCTTTTGTCATCTAGTAATATTGTACAGCATATGATGGCTTCTGTTGTCTCAAAAGGTATCATAATCTTTTTTGTGTCATAAGCATTTTAATTGTTTATCTTATTGTCATAATCCTCTTGTCGTGTCATCTCTTTATTTCTAACTTGAGAAATACTTCATCCTTAAGTTGTTAATTATTGATGAGAAAGGTGGTGAAAAATTATTGATGACTAGCGTTTGTACTGACCTAGAATACGCGCGTAAAGACCTTAGTTATTAAAGTGCAGTAATACAATGATTATAACATCAACAATATCAAGAAGGGACATATTAATGTGTTTAATTTGTGTTGATTTAATTTTAAAGTATTTTATTAAAAGCGACGTGACAAGATGTGTTCAGTATCTCACCGAAGTTCTTCGTTTAACTGTTCTTCAACTATAGGTGTAAGAACAACAACTAACTGGTTCACTTGCGCTATGACACAAAGATAACAGGTAAAATGACGACGAAATTACAGCGAGGGAACCGTAACTAAATCCGTTCATCTTTGAATTATTGTGTTTTTCAATTCAAAAAAGTTTAAATTTACCCCCCCCCCCTACACCACCTTAAAGGAATCACTCCAATCTTCAAACCTATAGGTAATGTTAAATCAGCGCTTCGAAACCCCATCCTGAGTTAATTTAACCCTTTCCCGCCGATTGTCGCACTTTAGAATTTCTTTCTGTCTTCCGCCAGACGATTTTATTCCGTTTAAGGAAACCTCCAAGAGCTAAAGGATTAAACCCGGGGAGGGTGAATGGATGTAAGCGGCATTCCCCACTTAAATTTTTGTTTTGCCTCATTTCTAAAGTTAAATGTAATGTTTGTTCCCTCCATTTCACAGGTACTGTCCTCAGTTCTACACATATCTTGAATATTTTACATAACTGCTACGCAAACTTCTTAACCACTTCATTCATAACTCTGGTATGAGTCTACCGAGGCTTTTGAGTCTTGGGTCCTTTTGTCTCTTCCTGATGTCCTCTGGGCAGGTTTTATACTCCACCACCACATGAGGCATCTGATCTGCTATTAAGGGAGATGATCTGACTTGACTCTTCTCTGATATAAAGATTTAAGACAGTGTTTGTGATATCTTTTGAGCAGTGTCTGCTAAGTATCCATCTTCCTTCGCTAGCTTTACTTGCTCCCGGTGTGACGTAGAGGTTGGTTGTACGTCGTATGTTAGAGTAGTCTACTGTATTATTTAGGCAGCATGGTATTGTTGCCTTCCTACGATGTTGGGAGAAATTATTGATGAACCAGTGGACTCTCTCTCTCTCTCTCTCTCTCTCTCTCTCTCTCTCTCTCTCTCTCTCTCTCTCTCTCTCTCTCTCTCTCTCTCTCTCTCTCTCTCTCTCTCTCTCTCTCTCTCTCATCTCTTGCTCTCCACGGGGTTCCTACACACTCAACAGCGGTCAGAAGCTTCAAGTTTACGCTAGTGTGATTCCTTTCCCAGCCGTCACGACCCTCCCTCTCACCCCCCTCGCCCCTCTCCCACCCCTCACAACTCTCCCTATCACCCATTTTCCATCCGACACAACTTCCTCCCTCTCACTCATCTCACCCTTCTCCCTGCCGTCACAATCCTCCCTCTCTCCTCTCCTTGCCCTCGCAACCCTTCTTGTCACTTCTCTCACTTTCTCCCTGCTCTCGTAACACTCCGTCTCACTCCTCTCCTAGGCGACTCAACCCTCCCTCTCACCTCTCTCCTAGCCGACACAACCCTCCCTCTCACCTCTCTCCCAGCCGACACAACCCTCCCTCTCGCCCTTCTCCAAGCCGACACAACCCTCCCTCACACCCCTCTCCAAGCCGACACAACCCTCCCTCACACCCCTCTCCAAGCCAACACAACCCTCCCTTTCACCCCTCTCTTAGCTGGCAAGACTCTCCCACTCACCCCCATTTATTTAGAAGAAAAAATAAGGCTGTCTGTTTATATAAGAAATAGTACCCTCGTGTTGGTATTCAGTGTGCTTTATCTAGACTGTCCTGCCCAGGCCTATGGAACTCCCTTGTCAATGGGCGGTGGGTGTTTTTTATTTACGGGACAGCAGCAATCAATGGGTTATTTATATGGATTTTCTAAAAAGGATATAAAAGGAGATAGATGATGACAGCAAACATAGCTCCAGGAAATATCCAGAAAGATAAATAAATGAACTGGGAAACATGACCTATATGGGGTGGGATAATAAGGTCTTGTTAGAGGCAGAAGTCAAAGAAAGGTGAGAACTTTATGGAGTAGAAGAAATAATATTAAGGACAGAATAGAGGTAAAGAAACGACAAGTTATTAACTACCAAGTTACCAATTGTTGAACCAAGTGAAGGTAACTGAGGAAATGAAAAATAATAAGGCTTGTGAGGTTGATCAGACTCGTACAGAATTTCTATAACAAACAGGTGCTCGGTATAAAACAGTTAACTTAATTAATCATACCTGAAAAATTTCATTAAACATTATTTTAATTAGAATAAAAACTAGTGAGTTTTCTGAAAATCTAATTTAACTTAAAAGGGGAAAATTAATTACAATTGGGAAATTTGCTTTTGACAATATTATGTGAACGGATTTTAAACATCTACATAAATTTGTGTCTGTTTTGTAAGTTTTGAAAAACTTTTGATAGGAAAAAACAAAAATAAAGTCTGGAAAAA
Source organism: Homarus americanus (assembly GCF_018991925.1). NCBI lineage: Eukaryota > Metazoa > Arthropoda > Malacostraca > Decapoda > Nephropidae > Homarus > Homarus americanus. The sequence goes on along the minus strand of NW_024738086.1, from coordinate 489,921 downwards.
TAAGTATTTGTGAAGGCGATTATTATAATTCTTAAAAATTCTTCCTACTGACAACTGGTAGCTACAGTGTAAATAAATTTGTTGTTTGGTTTAGGTTTGGCAGTGATTTAGACAAGACTGTATTGTATATAATCTATTCAGATTTTTTATAAGATGAAGTATAAGTAGTGATAAAGGAATACAAGTTAATGGTAAAACAATACCAATATTAGGTGCAGTACTTAATATATACTAGACGGTAATGTTCTTATTGCCGATGGTGAAGAACCAATATAAAAAAGATGAAGAATATGGGCTTTGAGTTAACGTTGTACAGGCTGAAGTATTTATTGTTTCCAGGTTATAAATAATTATAAAAAAAGGAATATGGTAGACAGCAAAGACAGTGAATAAGTGGAAAATGTTGTGTATTGGGGAAGTACTGTAACATTTTTGTGATGGTAGATATGAATTATTAATACAAAATACCCATAGGTCGAGTACAAACAGAATTGAATGATATTAGTGAGTTATGAAAAAGGGAAAGTGCTGATGTGTTATTTATGGTCAGGACTGTTGTATGTGTCAAGATCACAGATACTTTCATGAGACACCAGAGGGAGAGTTAGACCCTAGAGGCCTTTAAAATGTAAGAGAACGATAAATATAAGTAATACCGATAGAAAAACAAAAAATACCCACTAACATTGACTAGAGTAAATGAGTAAAATACTGTAAATTGATAAATTAAGACAATATAGGTAGTTTGGCCATATATTTAGGGTCGAGGGGATAATAGTAGAAAAATTAATGAGTATAATTGATGGTACGAGGGTCAGGGGAAGGCAGAGATTGGGGTGAGTCGAGTGAATTAAAAGTTGTGGTCCCAGATGTGTATAAAATCCGGAATGGAGGGCTATGGTCGCCAACCCTCAGATATAAAGATGGTACCTAGAATGATTGGTTGATTGAATAGGTGCTCTCTCTCTCTCTCTCTCTCTCTCTCTCTCTCTCTCTCTCTCTCTCTCTCTCTCTCTCTCTCTCTCTCTCTCTCTCTCTCTCTCTCTCTCTCTGGAATGATTGGTTGATTGAATAGGTAGTGGTTGGCTCTCTCTCTCTCTCGTTTAGAAGGGGAGAATTGATGATTGATTGTAGAAACTGAATGAGAGTTAAAAGTGTGCTATCAGGAAGGGAGGGATGAGGGGTAGCCAAGGGGAACTAAGGGGTGTTGAATAGATGGGAGGGGGTGAAGGGGTAGTAAATTAAGGGTAAGGGGAGAGTTTATAATTGGAAAGGGTCAAGGTCTAGTAGGTAATGGGAGATGCTAAAAGGGTGGTGGATTAAGGGGAAGGGGTGATGGATTAAGGGAAAGGGGTAATGGATCAAGGGGAAGGGATTGTGGGGTGGTCGAATAAGGGGAAGAGATGATGGATTGAGGAGAAGAGAGTGGATTAAGGGGAAGGGGTAATGGATTAAGGGGAAGGGGTAATGGATTAAGGGGAAGGGGTGATGGATAAAGGGGAGGAGTGAAAGGTGCAAAGGATTAAGGTAAGGGATTGGTGGATTAATTACTTATCTACTGGTTCTGTGTTCTCTATCACTTTAATATAATTATTATGGCCAACAAGACATTTTCATCAGATATAATTATAGATGGGTAAGATACCTTTTGAAGCGATAATTCCAAATTGTTTCCGGTTTTCTGTAGCTCGTCTAGTTTACGTGACGACTCCGTTTTAATATGAAAGGTTTATTAGTATTAGTATTATTATTATTATTATTATTATTATTATTAGGATGGCATGGCAAACGCTGATATCACTACTATTGTCATTAATATCATTATTATCATCATCATCATGTTTCATACTATTATTTGTAACATTATTATTCCATTGTACTCAATATACGTGGAGGATCAAGAGTAACATTTGTTGTTTAAATAGCTCCGGCCGCTGACCACTCACCTTCAAGTGTTGCTCGTTGCTAATTGAATATAGACGGAGATGAATGTTTGGCTACCTGTTAAGCGGCTTAAGGCCTGGGGATACACCAGTAAGTGTTACGTGATATGTGACATCACACCTGGAGCAGAGGAGGAAGTGAGGGGGAGGATATTACGCACCCGCTGATTGGTGGGCAAGGATTGATGATGCGCTGATTGGTTGAGAGGGCGAAGTGGCCTTGATTGCATTGTGCTTAAGGAAGGGATTGTGGTGTTCTGTGATTGGACAATGATTGTTGATCCCTTGATTGGATGAGGATTGTTAGTATTTTGATTGGAAGACGATTATTGTCACTTTGATTATAAGAGAATTATTGGCTCTCTGATTGGACGAAAATTATTGGCCCTCTAATTGAACGAGGATTAAATGAACTTTTTGGTTGGACAAGGATTATTGGCTCTATGATTGGACGAAATTATTGGCCCTCTAATTGGACGAAGATTATTGGTCCACTGATTGGATGAAGATTGGTTACCACTGATTACAACATCTCAGTGACCACAAACATTGAATAAAAATTAATTATCATATGGTTGTAGGATGAATAACTGCCTTCGGATTGGATGATGATTGGAACAGTGATTCACTTATTGGACGATTGATGAAATCTATAACTGAGCGGTGATTGGTGCCATTACTTAACCGAAAGCGAATCAGCAACTAATACGTGAATTTGAGAGATTTAAGCTGGATCATCCCACCATTTAAATCGTTCTGTACTTGTAGTTTATGTACCCGGTTATGTACTAAATTTTTGCCTTGATGTTACGCAGCAGAACACAGTCGCCTCATCACAACAGAGGGGCCAGGAGAGTGTTGTTTGTCTTCCCTAACTCGACACTAAACTGCAATTTGTAATGTTTGTTATCATTCATGACTTTTAACAGGGTCGTCCTGTTTATCTCATCTGTTCGTATACGTGTGTGTTTATGTACACACACACACACACACACACGCACACACACACACACACACACACACACACACACACACACAAGACCAAACCCTACCTGATCTAATTTAAATAGCATGGGAAGTATTGAATGAATTAAAATTGATATGACTATATATGGCGTTGCAACAGAAAAAGCAAATAACCATCCCATTTTGCAAGGAAGAATGTTGCATTTTAAGGTTTAATGGGAGCATTATCCGTAACATACATGTCATAAACATACCTACACCTGCTGGTCGTGTCATCCTGGGTGTGATAGCTGACACAAGCCAGGTGGTTAATGCGAGTGGGACCTTACATGCGTCATCTCTTCCCTTAAAACAATCACAAAACTAATAATCTCATCCGCTCACTAAGACACCATTACTATATCATTTAAGTCTGTACAGTTATATTGGGTTGAGGAAGGAGGGGGTTGTCGCCATGGGAGGTGGGAGACAGCCGGGTAGCCCCTACCTCCACCATGGATCAGCGGGTACGTGGGGTGACTCCTGTAAATGTTCCAGGCTGGAGTGTCAGGGTGGCCAGCGTTGTGTCTGCCTCCTGTGCTTGCATGTAGGAACTGATATTACATAAAAGTAAATCCATGACTGTTGTGTATTAAAAACAAAAGATAATATTAAATTCCACATATATTGAAACGAGATTTTTCTTTTTTATTTTAGTATTTCTATTTATCAAGTTATTATTGGTACTTTTATTTAGTTTTACCAGTTTCATTTTATTATGCTAGCGGACAAACTACTACATACAGCAAAAGGATATCTAATTGGTTTACCGAAGTCATTTTATACATCCCGACACAATGCTTTCTGAACAGGCACACACAGACAGCTCTTCTTGGGACGTCAAACCTTCTCCCACTCAGCAGCATTCGTGCCTCAATCTTTCTTCATTCTTCCCGCCTTTCCTTCTCTTTCCCGCCATCCACTTCTTAATTATAAACACTTTCGACCAATGTTACACTTCCAGTTTCCTCTATTTCCTCATACTACCCTGGTTGTCTCTCTGTCAAATAGTCCTTTTACATCTTATATTCGCATTTCAGATTCTTAATATCCTGTTCAATAAATATATTGTTCTTTAAATACATGATCTCGTACTTTCTAACCTCCTTCCTCCTTGTGCTTCACAGATCTTCACTATTACCAGCAAACTATTTCCATGTACAGTAAGTCCCAATTTTACCTCCTTTGATAAAGTTATCTAACCATACACTCTTAATTGTACCCTATTTCTTTCTTTACCTCAGCTAGTCTAAAATTTGCTTCGTCATTCATTCTTCCATTCACTGACACATTCATTCCCGGCCACCTCCGACACCGTACTTCGTCCATTCAGCCCTCAAAAAACAAAACAATAATAATAATTTTCCCCTTTCTACTGAATTTTATAATCATACTCTTGTTTACAATTGCTAGAACTTCCTTCCACGATGTAATTTTTCAAATTAATTCACTAAAATAATATAATATTTACCAGTTTTACTCTGAATCGACCACCAGAGCAGAGTTATTACAGACAGTAGTTGGCTCACCTCCCATTTGCTCCACCTGTCCATCACTGTTGCCTTCACCTCTGTTACCACTCCACCTGTGATTATATTAAGCAGCCATGGCGACCTGACACATCCCTTGACGTAGTTCTGCTTATACCGGGAGCCAAAATACCTCCTCCTGACGCACACACTAACAAATGCTTCACAAACTCTCCTTATTAAATTTTCTGGACTACATTCAACTTCTTACCATTTAATTCATATATTGTCATCACTTCCCCACAGATCTTTTCTTATTGAATCTATCACACTCTCTTTTTCTTCAGATCCATAAATGCCACATGCAAATTCTTTCCTTTCTCCATATCGTGTAGATATAAACTACATATCCCCTCCCACTCCTGAACCTACCACGGTGTTCAGTCTCCAATCACACCTGTTTCTGCCACTGAAGACTTGATCATATATCCTCCAAGGTGTAACTTGATAAAACACCTCTTTCCAATATTGACAAGATGTAAGTGAAAGATGAATAATAAATAAGCTGATTAAATTCGATAATTATAAGTAATAATAAAATAATTTTTACACCTGGTCATAATTAAGTACATTTTCCTCCCTTGTGTCGTTAATGTCCCATATCCAAGCTTTGATGTATGGCCAGAAATAATGCGGGGTTCTCCTTCATCCCCTACCATTATATATATCACTAGATTTTTGTCGTGCTGTAACGCTGACGTCTCTCTCTCTCTCTCTCTCTCTCTCTCTCTCTCTCTCTCTCTCTCTCTCTCTCTCTCTCTCTCTCTCTCTCTCTCTTTCTCTTTCTCTCTCGCTCTCGCTCTCTCTCTCTCTCTCTCTCTCTCTCGCTCTACGTTTGTGACCTAAGTGAGTTCATCATCATTAAGACAATCCTGGACGTTCACCTGTGTTCATATATTTGTCTCAAGAGCTTAAGTCCGCTCCACATTATTGCCACCTAAGAGGGAAGGATGTCTCTCCTGGCTCTCCGGAAAGTTTTTAGGGGATCTCTCATTCGTTTTGAGGAAGAGAAAGAGATAAATATAAATTGATAGATAATGAACGAACACAGCTGGCATCCAAGAATGGTAATGATGGATTCTTCATAAAAAAAAAAAATCTGAGAGGACTCCTGATTTCAAAGAGAGACAAGACAAGAAGTTAGGCAGAGAGACATATTATTAAATTAATCCTTCAATCAAGGTGCCATCATCATCATCATCATCATCATCAGATCTGAGTGTTAGTGACCTCGGGCCTCCTTTCAGATCATTTTCGGACTGTATACCAACTCCTCCCTATTCTTCCAACTTCCGGGGACCACACCTTTTAATTTCAATCACCCGCACTAGTCTCTGCCTTCCCTCTACATCCTGTCCTCGGTTTTTTCTCATTAGTATACCTGCTATCGTCCCTTTCTTCATAAGTACATAACCACAGTGCCTCATTTTGTTTGTTCTGTAAGTTTCCAGTATTTTTTCCCGTTGTTCCAGCCAGACTTAACATTTTTGTCGTTTTTGTTATCTATGTATTACTTATCTTTTAGCTGTCTCTGATCATTGTATTTCTCGTTTGTGAATTCGTCAGGTTTCGCATATTTTATCCACTATCGTTTTGCCCATTATAGAGTTTTTGCATAATGATTCCATGTCATGTTGCTCTGTTACTTCCTTTTCAAGTTCTTTCTTTTGGTTTCAGTTTTCATGTCTAGCCTTTTTCTGTTTTCAACTTCTTTAGATCTTGTTAGAAATTTTCTCCACCTTTTTTTTCCATTTTTCTTTTTAAATTCTTAATGTTTAACTTCACTAAACTCATTACTAGGACTTGATCTTGCCTACGGCCTGCCCCCAGGTAGGCCGTAGTTTCGGTTACTGATTGTTGGAATTTTTCTTGAAATTAAATATAATCTATCTGAATCCTGACTTTTTCTTATTATTTTTGGGTCACACCCATACCCGAAGAGGCTTTATGTGATGTAGAAACCATGATATTGTAATTATCATCTTATTTTCTCTACTAAAGTCACCTCACCTTTTTCCTCTTTCATTTCTTGTTACCCTACCCATATAGTCCTTAAGTCAGATACTTTTTCCCTCTCTTACCATTGCACAAAAATTACCCAGTACAGTATACTTAAATATTCATTGAACTTCACAGCTTCTTTGCCGTCCTTAATACTTTTTACTCATCAACCTTAGTCTCACTATTATATGTGTGCAAACCTGAATTATTTTCAAGTCCATGAGTGGCCAACAGAGCTCTGACACTGTGCATTATTCCGTTACACTATTCAAAAACTTCTTTCTTTCTGTAACACCTGCACTTTTCTCATATTTTCATCACCTGAATATTGAAAGTAACATTCTTCTCCACTATTGCTTTCTGAACCTGTCCATCTTGTTTCATCCAGTCCCAGAATGTGCCACTAAAACCTTTTCGTCTCTACTGACTCTCATACAACCCACTTTCATAAGTATCCTCATATTCTAAGGCTCTATTTTGAGTTAATGTAATCTTATTCTTAAACTTTCCAGTGTTGTTTTATGTCGAAGTCTTTCTTTGGTGGGACAGTGACTGTTAGGTCTTGGTGGCACACTGCCATCAAGCACAGGAGGCTCAGTAATAATAGATACATGTCGGGAATAGACACCCAGGCCATTGTATCCAGCACACATGGCATCATTGTAATAATTATAGACCATTATGTAAAGTTCTCTCGGTAGATTTTCCTCAGAGAAAGACAGATGATCTGACAAACATCCAGAAAATACAGCGACACCCAGCATTAACAGTCACCAGAAATGTGAAGTCAATATAATAAGCATCAGTAACAATAAGTTATTCTGAAGAAGAAAAACGTATCCAAGATGACTTTGTTATGGTTTTTAGACGATCTGTTTTAGAGGATGTGTGATGCTCCTGGTGTCTTACGTATTGCTCTAGAATATTTTGAGTTCTCCCTTGATGATGGGAGACCATATCTCTGTCGGCCAGTTTGCTTTTTTCTCTCAGTGTTACATCATCAGAAACTTTTTACAGAATTTCATGTACACGTAAAAGAATTAGGTGTAAGATAAAGAGAATGATTTCCTTGTGATATCTGTATCATAGAGATGGCGACTTGCTCTAGATATAAATAGAAATGCAAGAACTTTGTTCAACCTAACTTAACCTAACCCAACCTAACCTAACTTAACCTAACCTAACTTAACTTAACCACGTCAAGTACCCGTGTGTGACTTTTAGTGCAAGCTTATCTGTCGTATTTACTGGGCAGCTTCCTGAATGTGGTAGCCATTGATCATCTTACGTGCAAAATAATATACAAACCTAAATTAGTGTCTCCCAAAAACTCACTTATATCTGTAGCAATAATTCGTCGTTGAGTTCAGATTTCCAACCCTTGGCGCGCGCGCACACACACACACACACACACACACACACACACACACACACACACACACACACACCTGTCCTATGATAAGCAGCAGACAGTCGAGGGCTGGTGGGTGGGTGTTGACGGGTGCCCAATTTACTCCTACGTGAGGAAAAGCTTAAAGATGACGCAATATTTGGCTCCCGGTCTGACAGTCTGGCGGGAATACTTTGTTTACTGTTGACATTGTGGCTGCTTGAAATTTATTACTGCGTTAAATTTAGTCTATGTTCCTTGTAATTTATCTTTGTTTATTCCTGTAACTGTTCTTGATTTATATATTTAACAGGTGAAATAAGCTGGGGTGTCTAATCATCATGTGATCGGCGAATTATTTGATGATCTTTCTCTAAGAATGTTTATAATGTAACGTTGGGTTTAAAATATTGTCATTAACACTGCAAAGTAAAACAAAACTTAATATTTTTATAAGTGAAATTGCCACTTTATCTTACTTTAAGGTTAAGTCTAGCGTGTTGTATAGTGAGAAGGTTTATGGTAACAGCAGTCGATTCTTCCTATTATTGTGGGTGAATCATGATGACTTTGTCAATAGGAGAGACAGCCGTGTATTGGTCTGGTGAGGCTTAGCGTAATATCGATCTGGAGAGGCTTTGCGTAATATCGGTGTGGAGAAACTAGAAAATATGAACTTAAGTCATACATGGATAATCGGCTTCAAAGGGGAATAAAGAGGTTTTGGCATTGGTGTCTAATATAACATCATATATATATCGAAAACCTTAAAACATGGAAGCGAAGAGAAGAGAAATAACGGATTTTGTAGGATGACCGCAGACTTGTGTGAGCTTCTGAGGGACCGTCAATTTTGGTTCCCCAGACAGTCTTAATGGGAAGGTGGCTGGGGGGTCGAGCGTCTCTCAGTATATAGGCTACTGTATAACATTTGTGGCCGTGATGACTCTTACAACTTCCCATGAATCGTGGTGAGTTGAGGGTCCTGTGTCCTGATGTTCGTACATAATAGTGAAAATCAGTAGACAGTGATCTATTAATACTCCTGTATCATGGAGAGGTGTATTGTGTCTGTCTGTCATGCCGCTTTATCTGTACACCTCCAGTGCCGTAGTTAAATATAGTCACTAACATCACTCTGTAACACATACACACACACTGCCTCGCCCTTACACTAACTACTGAGGGTGTTGTGGTTATTTTAATGAAGCAGAGATAACCACCAAATCGTTAAAGCTAATGGGATCATGACTTATCTCGCTCACCCGGGATCTTGAAGAACCAGTTTCCAAGAAATCGAGAAAGTCCTTCAGGAATTATTGCGTTTACGTGACTGAGCGGTGACAGGCGCTGGGGTGACGGACATGTTGGTGTAAGCAACTCCTTGACACCGTACACTTACTTTCCAGAGAGAATTATCGCAGTTGTCTAGTGTAGGTAGGTGGATCTAACTATTGGATTGTGATTTTATCTTATTTTTCAAGTTTAATTACGTATATTGTGAACTAAGGCTTCCACCCTCGTGTTTCCAGACCATTAACTGTGTCTCCTACGGGGCCATACAGTATTAAATACTTTCTTGACGTCCCGGAGAGTTAGGGTGCACTGATTGTTGTCGTTAGCTGTGGCTCTGGCCATTTCTTCGCAGTTAGAGCAATTGCGATTTTGGAGGACTTGCATTTTCCATAAGCGCTTGAAGGAACACGACGATGAAATTTCCCGCGGGGCCGCCCCAAACTCTCCTGCTTTTTCTCCTCCTCACGCTCAGCACCTCTCCATCTACCTGGCTCCTGCTTAGGACCGCCCTTCCTTCCGCTCCCCTACTTTCCCGTTTCGCCCCTTCCTTTCTAAACCTTTCCGTTCCTCCAATCCCGTCTCTCCTGTTATTTTTCTTATTTTTGTACAGAAGCTTGTAGTGTGAGCAAGTTGTCCATGGTGATCAAGTTATTTTACAGTTTGCCGCAGTTTACACGATAACCCGGATTCATAAACACTTCCATAAAAACGCAAGACGTCTCTCTCTCTCTCTCTCACTAAGATTAATTTACTATATTAGTGTTTTCTTCTATATCTGCTATATTATATAAATTATTCTAAGCGTTATATTATATTCAAGGAACATAATGGCCACAACCACTTTATACTGTACATACATATGCTAAAAGTGTTATAAGTAAAAGGACTTATACTAAGACACCGTGAGCTGAGCGCAGTTGAAATGTACGAGTATTCGTATTTTTCAAGGCTCTTCCCTCAGTGTCTCACCATAACTCAGAGGTGCTCCACTACTTACCTTACCCAGCAGATCGTCCTCCTGACACACACACACACACACACACACACACACACACACACACACAATGTATCTGGATTCACAAGACGTTCGTGAAACATGAAGACGTAAAACAAAAACAAACATTAGTTCCTTTGAAAATTTATTGAAAAGGGATTATTGTGTGAAATTTATTGAAGTTGTCTTGACTATATTGTGTTTTAGGTCAGGATAGGTTACCTGACCCTACAGTTAGGGGTTTAAGGGTGATCAAGTGTAGTGCCGACCTCTTTACCTCCTTGTATACCTAACACTTAGTATTCACAAATGTATCTCCATAAGAATATATATATAAAATTCATCTTTAAGAGGCTGTGTGTACGTTTGTGGGGCCTGTGTGTATTTTTACGGCTCGTTTGTGTGTGTGTGTGTGTGTGTGTGTGTGTGTGTGTGTGTGTGTGTGTGTGTAATAGTGATGTGACATGATGACGAGGTGATGTGGCGATCATGTTATTCTTAGGAATGAAAAGCAATTGTAACATGATTGGCATAGTTAACCCTCGTCCTTGGTCAAGTGGTAGTTCTGTGGGCACCAGATGTAGCGTCTTGGTGTGTGTAGTGTACCGTGTAAAGTTGGCTCTCGTACGTCTGGGAGCCGTAACAAAAAAATACCTAAACTGTGCCTTAACTAAAACTAAATCCTGCTATATCACCCTGGAAACTAGTAACCTAACCTAACCTATCCCAGTGGACATATTTCTTTATATAGAAATTATTAAATGAGTTTTGCTATTTCTGCCCATGAATGAATTTAGCATAATAGTCCCATGTGAATTTTAGGGTGAACTTTAGGGCGGCGCTTCCATCCCCACCCTCCTCCCCCTCTAATTCAGGAGGTCGTCAGGGAGACGCGGAGTGAATGGCTGAATGTTTCTCACTTCCCTATGAGCCTCAGTTCAAAAGGAGTCGACATTAACTTTAATTTTCCTAATCTAATATAACCTAATTTTAGTATGCCGCAATTTTATTTTTCGAATTAAATTAACTTATATTAACCAAAAATTAACTAACCTAAGTTAACCAAACCTATAACCTACTGAACGGGTTGCCATCATACTCAAAGGGTTGTCATCGTACTGAAGGGATTAAGTCGTCGTACACAAGGGAGTTAAGCAGAATAAATTTAAATCTGTCCTCAAAAGTTGTATTTATAAACGATAGAATAAAATATATTATTATTCTCGGTGTTTATTTGTTTCTAATTTGTCTCTCTATTTAAACAGGTTGGTGACCATTGACCAGCCCCAGATACAGTGTGAGCAGCGTCTTGTATAGAGTGAGTGTTGTCTGTTATATGTAGTAATTAATGTATCTAGCTATAACATCTAACCATCAGTTATATTATACAACGGTAAATATTGATATGTGTATTGGAGTTCATGGCTGATTATAATACTCAGAGGTCATTCTTTTACGCAGTATATAATTCTTGTGTAGGAATAGCACCCCCTTCGTCAGCAGACCCTACCTACAGTACCTACGATAGTTATCACGTTCTCTCGTATTCTTTTAAACGTTATCTGGTATTTTTTATTCCCAATTTTCTTTTAGTGACTTAGATTTTCGTGGTATTGTTTATGTAAACGTGTGTGGACTTTGGGATCTTCAGGGTGTTGACTTGCTGTTAATTTCGAATGTGAATTTCTTATACAAGTCTGATTTACACAACTGTTCTGTTTCTTTTGCTTTACAGCCTGGTTTATGTGGGTGGTGAGGGAGAGTAAGGAAAAGGAAGGAGGGTATTTGAGGTGAGAGGGGATAAAGGAGATTGGGAAGAGTAGTAGGCAAGGAAGGGTAAGAAAGATTAATGATGTGGGCGACGGAAAGGGAGGAGGTGAGGTAGAGAGAGATGTGAAGGAGTGTAAAGAAAGTAAGGGGAAGGAAATGAAGGTGAGAGAGTAAGGGAAGGTGAGGGAAGTGAAGTAGAGTGAGAGAGGGAGATCAAAGGAGTGTGGCGTCCCCTGGAGACAGTCAACTCACCCTCCAGCGTCTCTTGTGTCGCCAATGAATATCCTATCATGTGTATACCTCTTATCTTCTGTATACCCTGTGTGTGTGTGTGTGTGTGTGTGTGTGTGTAACCAGTAATATTAGGGCGAGCTACATTCACTTGTCAAGGGACATTTATACATTTATTTACTTGTCATATCCTGACTTTTACTTCCCAATAAATAAAGTCGTATGACAGACATAACGACACAGACCTCTGAACGTATCACGGGCCCAAATAGACAACAGTCGTAACCTAATGTTGAAATATACTCAGAACTTCTCGTGGCATTCTTAGATAAAATCAACTGTACACTTAAGAGTTCGATCAGCTGTTCTTTGTTGTGATTAGTGGGACATTCACACCCACTGAGACATCCACGTCATGTGCTCTAAGTATTACAACCTCCCACCTAAGTTATGGTGAGGAGGTGTACTGGAGGTGCAAGTGGAGGTACATGTTTTAATAACTAGTAAATAATGTAATTACCAAGTTGGTGAATAATGTGAGTGGAGTATGTGTGTACACTACCCTTTGTATATTCTTTCCTGTGCGTATCTTATCCGTGTGTGTGTGTGTGTATACCCTCTTCGCATGAACTATTACACCCACACATACACACACTACTACTACTTTGCTGTCACTCAGAATCGAGTATGACGATCATCCAGCTATGATACAATGATATGAGTTATTAGAGATGTCACCTAGGTTGGTGAGTTTTGAGGTGACTAAAGAGGCCGATACGGGACACGCAGCGTCGTTCACATTCGTTGCACATGTGGAGGACTCCATCTACTGTGGGAGGGGCGGTGGCAGCGTCTTTCCGACCATCTTATCTGTGCCGCCGATGTGCAGAGTTGTGACTAGAGACTCCCGGCAGTCATTTCTGCCTGTCCCCGTCGCCATTCGTCCGTCGCCATTGGACTTTTGGGGGGTATAGGGGGTTTTGATGATAATGAGAGGTATGATGAGCTGGGTGATGGCTGTGCGTGAGTTGATTTATGTGGTGAGGCTGGAGCGCAAGCTTCAAAGACACATCTTGGCTCTCCCTTTTCCTGATCCAGTGGTGCAAGTGTTGCAACGACTGGGGAGAGGGAGAGTTTCGCCTTAGTAGCCTGGTCCATCAGGCATTGCCTTCGTCCGCCGGTGTAGTCGTTAGGTTTCCATGGTGGTCACCTCTTCCGCCTACACCGCCGTTGGGGTCTTCTTGGAGCTCTGTAAGCTTGTCTGCCTGATGCAGGGCTCCACAGCAGATTTTTCGTTCGGGTTTTACTCCCGTAGCCTTATGCCTGCCAAGGTTAATCCGCAAGGCAGCGGGGCGGTGGTTGGTAGGCGCCAAGACGTGTCCACATGCCAGTGAGCCTATGCGCCGTCCCTCTGGGACCCACTGCTACTCTGAGATCTCCTGTTGGCTTAGTTTGGGGCCACGAGGCACCCAGTTACCGTGTGTTGCCACGAGGAGGCACAGCAGGTGTCTTAATGGTGAGGAGGCTGTGTACTGGCAGGGGAAGACTTATGCAAGTTGCTTCCCTGTTCGCCACGAGGGCTAGCCAGCGGCGGCAGCTGGAAACGAGAGGGAGCAAGCAGTACTTGCACCTTAACACTAACACAATGCTGCCACACTTGACGCATTTCACCACCCTGTGTGTGGGTGTGTGTGGATGCACACGCACACACATACATGTATATATATATATATACTCGTACACATAAGTTACAATATATCGCCGTAATAAATCACAAAATATATCACAGCGTAAATGGGATTAAACCATAAATGTCTGTTATCCCCATAAGGTCTAACTATCCAACCCGTACATTGGTCATCATTTCTGTCTGTCTGTCTGCCTGTCTGTCTGTGACGTTGCCTCTTATCATTATCACCAGCCCACGAATGATTCTGTGTATCAATATCATCCATCTATGTCTGTTTTAGTGTAGCAATATGACTAGACAATGTTTATTTTTATTTCATTGCCAATATTAGTAGACCAGAGCGTATACAACAAGCACATCGCCACACAACCCATTTCACGTTTTATTGTTTGGGTGAGTATTAGTGTTGTGTTTATTATTATTATTATTATTATTATTATTATTATTATTATTGTGGAGAAAAAAAATAGTTCTTATCTTCCTTGTCGTCTTTGGGAGTGTCACAACAGTCGTACTTGTCTGTCTGTGTGTTAGTTTGTGTTTTCGTTCACACTACAAAAAAACCGTGCGGGCTAAAATATTGTCCTTCGGGATGCCAAGATTCTTTGTCAATATGGAGATCACTGGGGTACTCTGTATGGCTGCCTGTGTGGTCTGCTAGTATTATGTGGGGGATGTGTTCACTCTTCCTCAATATCAAATAACCTAGAAAATATGTGGGGGTTTTTGTACCGTTTCCTCGTATATAGTTACATATTCATATACACACACCAACACGAACACGAGAACACACACACACACACACACACACACACACACACACACACACACACACACACATAATCCATACAGAATTTACAGTCTTAAATGAAGGTAAAACAGGTATCTTGATGTTCCCAGCGCAATAGAAAATTAAGTGCACACATTTCAGTGCTCCAGTAAGCAGTCCCGCGATTTTAACTGCATCAAATTAAATATTTACGTCCGCCTTAACCCACAACCAAACTACCGAGCAGTCATCAAAACACGAAAATTAAAAATCCCGACCATAAATCCGCCTCGTGTAAAGGAGATAAACATGTATAGAACTGATGGTGTGTTTACCTTGTAGGTCTTGAGGAGTATTATAATTATCATTGGTATTATTATTATTATTATTATTACTATTAGTATTGTTATTATTATTATTATATTTGTTATTATTATTATTATTATTATTATTATTATTGTTAATGTTTTTATTATTGTTGCTATTAATTTCGTTGTTGTTGTTGTTGATGTAGAAAGCTATATCATTATAGATTATTATGTAACAGCAGAGTGTACTTGAAATGACAGCACTACAATAATAATATTTACTGTTACCTTGCGAGAATTGGCTGTGTACCAAGGGTTTTAGTAGTATAAATCATCTGTAATATAAGACTTCATGTGAATATTTACAATACAAATAACTCCAGGTAATATTGTTGGTACATATTTCAACAGTGAAGAGGTGAATCATCCCTGGAACTACGTAGCAACTGACACTTTCACTTGGTTAGTAAAGGTGTGTCACAGAGCCGTAGTCAATGCATCTCATTAAGGAGAGATAGTACACAGTGGATTGTAAATATTTTGAAGCTTTCGTTCCTGCATCTGAGTTAGGTTAGGTTAGGTTATGAGGACTGTGTGTGTGTGTGTGTGTGTGTGTGTGTGTGTGTGTGTGTGTGTGTGTGTGTAAATAGTTCCATGTAGGAAACTTATAACCTCCTTTCTCCCAGGCACCACACCTCTCCCACACTCCCCTACACGGCTCATAGAATCATTACACGCCTACATTACCTCCTGCCTTCCCTTCACTGACGCACCACAGCGGAAGAGAGAAAACACACGGAGAAAAAACACACACACACACACAGTTAACCAGACAGGCGGCACAAAACATAAGTGTCAACACTCCTCGACGTCGATGGATGATAGGCAGGGAGGCGTGAGCTGTCGATTAAGGGAGCCAGGCGGTCGACCGAGGCAAGTAAACGAAAGGGCTCTATTGCTTCACCACGGCAGGTTATATCCGGGTTAAATCTTGGGCTTAATTCGGGTTGTTTATTTGTTACGTGTGTGTGTGTGTGTGTGTATAGTTGTTTTAAGGTGGTATAGTCAATACAGTACATGGTAATTACTTTTAGATTAAGTTAGGTCAGGTTAGGTTAAGTTATGTCAGGTCAGGTAATATTAAGTTTGGTCATGGTATATTAAGTTTGGTCAAGTTAGGTTAAATTAGGTCAGGTTGTTAGGTTTGATTAAGTTAGGTAAGGCTAAGTTAGATTAGATTAAGTTAAGTTCGGTCAGATTAGGTTAAGTTAGGTTGGGTCATATCAGAACTATATCCACTGTAAACCCTGAAGAAAAAGTTCCACATCAGGTATCAAGAAATAATGTTATGGCGACGTTAACTGTCAATTATAAAACCTTTGGTCAAGTAAAACTACAGTCAGGGGGTTCTTGACCCCTATGTGACCCTGTTTCCCTGTGACCTTCCCCCCTGTAACATTGACCTTCCCTTGTGACATTCTTCTCCCTGTAACCTTCCTCTCCCTGTAGCCTTCTCCCTGTGACCTTGACCTATAATGACGCAGATTATACCAAATAAATTGCATATAAAAAGATACAGTACTGACAGAAACAGACTCAACACACATATATAACGACACAAGATATACGTAATAAGCTTCACATAACCTTACACGCAACAAGAGGTCGGATTATGTACGGAGATATAACCATAACAGCTCACAGTATACGAGACAAAACGCATATAACAAAACATACATAATTAACAAAATACTGGATAATACAAACACATACATATATACACATTAGCTACAGTACACTAAATAATATAACAAGATATACATGTATATATTAGTCCGCGATCTGGATCACATAAAAGAGAATTATTCCTTTAACAGTCCACAATATAGGAGATTATAACACATACATGGTACAATAAGGCCGGGGTTCGATACGGTGGACCGAGTTTGACAAGCATCACTTCCCCTTACCGCCAGCAACAGCCAGCCAGCGAGAGTTGATGGTATGGTAACCCAACCTTACCTTTGATCCCGCCCCCGTCTCAATTACACCCCTGTCATACTCCATGCTCGGCCGCTTTCATCCCCTGGTTACCCTGGTATGCTCCGTCTTCCCCACTGAGCATTTTTTTTGGAGGGGTGGGGGGGTAGTGGTGACGAGTTGGTTTAAGTTGAATGATCGCTCCCGTGTATGGTATAGAGTGGGTTACGACTATGTGGGATAATTTGGTGTATGGTTTTGTGAATGTTGTTTCGTCTGTAGAGGCATCATTCACCATTGAAACAAGCTAGTCAATATTGTACATTCGCATCCATATGTATTCAGTTGGACGCTTTATAATATGACACAAGCTAAATTTCATACACGGCTTCATTTCTAACTCACTAATATAACTGGTGAGTGGTATATGACTGTACGCTGGAGGTGATACATGTATGGTGGTAGTGGAGCAGTAGAATTGTAAATTAAATCTTGGAAAATACTGTTTATCCTATTAGAAAAATGTAAAAAAAAATAACAGTGTAGAATATAAACTGAAGCATCGCCATATTTGTATCTAAGATATATTGAGTTAGATTAGGTTGGGTTAGGTTAGGTTAGGTTAGATTAGGTTAGGTTAGGTTAGGTTAGGTTAGGTTAGGTTGGGTAAGGTTAGGTTAGAGTATTAAAGAAGTTTTGTTTCTATATACAGACATACACTCAAACAGTATCCCTAACACACTATAAAAAAACACGTAAAAACATTTTCAGGTCACGTGTGTTAAAAGTTCCAACATCTCTGTTCCCCCAAAAAGCTGGAACCCAAAAAAGGCAGCACTTCCCTCTGAGACTTTTTATATTGTTTTATTACAGCAGGAGCGAGGCTTTTGGCGGTACCCTGACTCAATTTGTATCGATTTATGGCACACGATCACCTTTCCGCCAGACTTTAACGCACTCTGATTTCATGCACTCATGCTGGTCTAACGCACTCTGATTTTATATGCACTCTTGTTGGGTTAACGTACTCTTATTTTATGCACTCTTGCTGGCTTAAAGATCTTATTATATTCACTCTTGCTGGCTTAACGGACTCTGATTTTATATGTAATTATGCTGGTCTAACTCCTTCTCATTGTTTGCACTCTTGCAGACGTAATGCACTCTGGCACTTTGATTTTACAAACTTTTCCTGGCTTAGTACATTCAGTATAGGCTACTTGGCATCACCTCTCCATTGCCCTTCACTGCTCCCGATGGATTAATACACTCTTATCACTCTTGTTTTACGCACTTGATCTGCCTTGATGAACTCAGTATACGCGGGATCATTTCTCCGTTGCCCTCCATTGCACTGACATCTGGTGGTGTCACGCACTTTTCCGCTTAACACACTCTGATTTTATGCAACCTTTCTGGCTCAGTGCACGCTGGTGTTCTTTATTCTTTCTGTCTAAACGCATTCTGGTATTACAGACTTTTTTGTTTAACGGACTTTGATTTAACACACTCTAGTTAGAACGCACTCCGATGTTATACTCTGTTGTTGGCTTGGTTACGCACTCTATAGCATGGGATCCTCACCCTACCGCTTAGTTGGTACACACACTCAATCGATGCTGGTGACTTTACGCACTCTTGTTTAATGCACCTAACTTAACACAACCTTACTTTCTGTAAACCCACTCTTAACACCTTAGTTTAACGCTCTAATTGAGAGTAGGCACAATAATCTTTCAACTGAACATACTTAACGGTGATTAACGTTAAGTAAAGTAATTATTATTTTAATTATCCTAAGTCACTTTATGCACCCTGACTTAAGCATTTAATGCACTCATAATTACCTTCAAACTGTTATGTAATCTGATTATCCTTAACAGACCTGGCGCACCCTGAGTTGCTTAACATGTTTACCTTGAGGTGAGGTGAGTTGAGGTGAGACATAATAAGGGAATTAATAATTAGGTTAATGGAACTCCAGGCTACGCTAATGAGGTTATGGTTTTGGATAAAGGTTTTGTAAATATCCTTCCTTTTTTTTTTGGTAGAGTAGGGGTCTAAAAGTCTTAATGATGTTAAGGAATTTATGGAGGTTGGATGAACAGTTTTGTCTTTAATCCAACCTCAGCAAATATCTTAATTCCATTTTCTCTGATTGTGACTTCCCATTTTCTGTGTCCAACTGAAGGGGTTACTATAATGTTTTCCATCAACGATGTTTTTTTTAATAGCATAAAATATTTAGTTTTTGCTGTTAATGAAGGAATTAAATAAATAAAGTCAAAGACACTCTTTGCAAAGGAAGAGAGATGAAAGAACAAAAGATGATGGTAAAGGAGAAAATTAAGAGATAGGTGAGAGAACGATAACTAACAAGAGAAGAGAGAGGGAGAGATAATTGAAAAGAGATAGAGAAAAAAATGTGAAGAAGAGAGAGAGAGATAGAGATCTAGTAAACCCGAAAGAAATATTTCCCTTATAAAACTTGTTTAATTTTCACCATGGGTTGGTTCACAGTGACTTTATAGGCAGCAGTTAAAGAAAATGTGTGATGGTGCTATGTTACGCTGTTTTAAAGGGGGCCACTCTTTTAGTTTACTCTCCGTGGCGGCGTCTGATCGTTGCTCATATTTGTGTTTTTGCCTGTTTAACTTATCCATGCTTTCTTTTTTGAGGGAAAAGGTTATGTGTATTTCATAAGTGCAGATTAACCTAAGTTAATCTAACTTGACCAAACCTAACCTAACTTAACCTATCTCACTTAACTTATCCAGTCTGAATACAGAGGCCGGAACGTGAGGTAAGCGTGATACTGACTTAACCTTCAAGGTCGTAACTTGAGGTGGAGGTTGCCTGGAGGACGGGAATGACTTAAAGGTCAGATATAGGTCAAGTCGGGAGGTAGAGGTCACCTGGACGCCAGTAAAGGAGTTAAGAGCTAATAGGGTGCTAGAGAGGGAAATAGAGGTCATCTAGAAGCCAGGAAGTGAATTAGAGTTCGGCTGGTCGCCGGGAAAGGATAAAGAGGTTGGTTGGAGGCCATGGAGAGAAGAAGATCAACTGAAGGCCGGGAAGGAAGGTAGAGATCATCTGATGGCCAAGAAAGGAGGTACAGGTTATATGGAGGCCGGGGAGAAATGTAGTGGTCAGCTGGAGGCCAATGCATGAGCTAGGAGAGACAGAGGAGGGAGGGAGGGAGGGAGTGCTTGGGTCAGCAGTGTGGGAGGTGAAGTTCGATACAGCAGCTGTTGTGTAATGCTCACCACAGCATTACTGAAGAGACAGGTGGTGACGGCTGTGTAGGTGTGGGGTGCTGAGATGGTACCGTGCTGAAAATGTTTTGGGCATGCTCAGTGCAGTCAAAACATCAATGATGGCTTGAGGCGCGCTGAAATATACCCGTCGACAAAAAATGTTAGGTTTGGTTAGGTTTTGATGAAACTACGAATGCCCAGAACAATCTCGGCACGCCACACCCCTCACCCTCCCCGGGAGGCAGCAATAACAGCAAGAGTAGAGGCAGGACTAACAGCCCCAGTGATAGAACAGTGACATTCTCTTGCATTACCAGCAGCAAAAGTGAGAGTTTCTGCTAAGATATTGTTTATTTTATTCAAGCTATGGGATTTTCTCTTTAGACTAACCAAAGACGAAGAAACAAACGCAGAGACGCGACCAATCCCACCTGCTCACATTGCCCCCCCCCCTCCCCGCCCATCTTCCAACAGCTAGGGTAAAAGTATCCCCCTCTTAGACACATCTCCCCAGGAGCTGTCAGTAAAGAAGAGAAACTCCCAGGATTCTCCATTGACACTTAAGCGACCACTACATCACACTTCTTGTAATAATGCATCATACCAACAGATGGCGCCAGTAAATATCCCCCCTCCCCTCTGCATTATATTTTCCTCTGAAGCGAGTGTATATCATGCAGTCGCCAAATTTCCGCAAGAATATTCAAGGAAATGGTTTACAGCCCGGAAAAGACGGAAAAGAGGATGGGCTACGTCTCGAGACTTACAACTATCACCATCCTGTCACTGGTGGGAAAGATCGGAACGTATTTGAGGAGTGTTGAAGTGTTAATGCTTTTGGTAAGGAGATGACAAGTGTACCTGTTTTAAAATTGTTTAGTTTATGTAGTGACTAAGATGTGAAATTAACCTTTGACTTTTTGACTGTGAAAACTTAACAGGTTTTAGAGGTTGTTATGAGTCACCTTGGGTCACTTCTCGCTCCCTATTTATGAAGAATGACTGCTTCATGCCTCGGTGAACAGCCATGTAGATTCAATACCCCTGAGGTCACCTGGCCTCCCGTGTACCTCTTACATCAAGGAAGTTCCTCCGTTCGTTCTGAGATCGAAATATTAAATCCTGAATTATAACAAGACTAAACAAAAACCCAATAAAGTAATCAACAAACTATTACACTAAAAAGATTAAACTGGGTAAAACATGTTATCTAACCAAACCTAACCTAACCTAAACCTGAAGTTACAGAATTTAGGACTTGAATAGACAATTCTAGCTTTCTCAAAATCTTAATGACGGCTGGAGAAGAAAACTGAATAATCACATGACATACTATACACAAGAACCATCTCATATACCCAAACCAAGGAGAAACAGCTGATAATCTAGATATACCCGTCTAAAAAAAAAGGGATTACCCAGAATATTTTCAGTTAGCTTAAATTTTCAAAGAACATATTATTTATTTCTATTGAAGTTTCCTGAGTGAGAGGGGACACAAAACACTGAGCCTTGATGACAGCAAACATGGCAAACACATCTAAAATTGATAAACATCCGACCTGTACGTCACAAGAGCTGAAGATGTTAATGGTTGACAAATGCGGATATGGTGATGGACGTTTTAGGTAACTTGGCTCTCTCTCTCATTATTTCAAGTTTTTTCTCATGACTGATTTTCTCTTCAGTTTTTCCTCTTTTATTTTTTTCTTCTTTGTGTTCCTCTTGATTATTATACTATTATCTCCTCCTGCTCCTCCTCCTCCTTCCTCCCTCTCCTCCTTCTTCCACCTCCTACTCCTCCTTCATTGTTCACCAGACAGGAAATACTCGTACAGGATTCTGCATTTTGTTGTTATGTTCACCGCCAAGATGTTTGTGTGCGACTGATTTTGTTTTTTCTTACGTATATGTGTGTGTATTTCAGTTTATAGTCTTATACACGGGTAGAAAATATGATGATGTTTTCGTTTTATTACTACAACTTAATGGAATTAGTTCATGAATGATAAAATATGGTTTGTTTTATTGAAGACGTCCTTTAATGCCGTAACTTACAAAAAATATACATAAATTAGGTTAAATACGGTTAAGTTACGTTATGGAAGGTTAAGTTAGTAAAGGTGTTATTTACTGTATTTATAACTTGATACAGACCAGTTTGATTTTCAAAATAAAAACATATTTAGAAACTATTGTTATTTTGCAACTATCTAGAGAACTTGTAAAGGTTTTAATATTTATGTACGTGTTTGTGTGTGTTGGTGACTGTGTGTATATGTATGTGCGTGTATATTTGCGTGGTTTTAAATATTTTATATCCTCATGTAAACAAAGCCACAACGAGATCAAAACATCATTAACCACATCAACAACTTGTTTTATAACACAAGATTTATATTTACGTCAAATAAACATTGTAATCGCTTCACAAACGAGAAAATCTGTGCCAACTTCCACAGAATAACAAGTAGACAACATTGGCCCTCAGGTCGTGACCCCTGCCGCTGCCGCTCCACCTGTTTCCTGGATCTGGAAACATCAAACTGAATTCCTACATCCCCAGCGCCTGAAGCGGAACCCAAAACTGACTGAAACTATGAATAACTCTCCGAATCAGGTTAATTATAGTTTATCCGCGTTAATTATCTCAGTTTAAACTGAAGTTTAGGTTGAGGTGAATGGCTTGGAGAGGAGGGAGGGGTTTACGGAACTTGTGGCTAATTATGCGATATCTGACTTCCTCACGTAGTTGTTAATTAGTAGAGTACATGGGTGTGACATCCAGACATAGAGGAGCTGGCTGCTGCACCCTCACGTCTAGTATACTGTAGAGGGGACGTAAAAAATAGCTGTATTAGTATTGCCAATATTTTCCAATTTGTCCTAATTTCATGTAAAATGTTCGATTCAAAAGCCAACCCCCAACTTCTCCGGTGAGGAAGAACTTGCATTTTATCGTGATAAGTTTTCAGATTTCTCAGAACAACTGTCAATACTGAGGTGTAGAGGTGTAATTACAGCTGCCCAGTGGTACAACAGTGTGTGTATAAATGTGAATTGTGAGTCGAGTAAAGACACTGACCTGCGGGCAACGACGTCTGCTGGAAAAACCTTCTTGACACTTTCTTTACTCAGCAGAAATCCTCACACACACACACACACACACACACACACACACACACACATACACACACACAAATTTCGTAAGTTTTAGTGAAAAATTCCCTTGGCAATTTTCTCTGTTAGGTGGGAAGCGTCCCCACCAGATCACATACGTCACAGTTCACTTCCGAAACACACCAGGTCGATGTGACGGTCTTCAGATTTATACACTACGCCTTCTCTCTCCCCCGAGGCGTATCTGGGACGTAGACCGACTCAGAGATCATATTTTGATATTGGTGTGTTGACCTCGCTCTCACATGTTTTTGTACCTACATATTGTTTATAACACTGTTGTATACGCACTTGTTTATAGTTCGCGCGCGCGCGCGCGCGCGCGTGTGTGTGTGTGTGTGTGTGTGTGTGTGTGTGTGTGTGTGTGTGAGGTATTTGTGTATTTGTATATGAACAAAAGTGATATCAAAGCCTGTTCAGTTGATGTTTATGAGATGTAGCTAGCAGGTTAAATGCGATTCTAAAAAAATAATCAGATGAGATTCAGGAAAGTTAGAGATCTTGGTCAAAGTACAATAATATCCTGAAAGAAAATGTTGTGCTCTGTTAAACACTTAGCTTATCTAATTCTTCTTCCCCCTCCTCCTCTTTCTAGTCTTCTTCCTCCTCGTCGTCTTCCTCCTCACCCTCCTTCTCCTACTCCACTTCCCATTTTCCTTACCCATTCACATTTCTACTTCTACATTTACCATTTCTTGCCTCATTTTTCCCATTTTCTACAACACTGGGTCGGTTGTACAGATACATATCACGCCTGGTTGGACTACATAAATCTCCCTCTTAGGCTTATACTGCAATACTTCCACGCCTATTCAGCCCTGCTCCCATACGCCTATTCCGTCCTGCCACCCACGCTTATTCCGCCCTGCCCCCATGCCTATTCCGCCCTGCCCCATGCCTATTCCGCCCTGCTCCCATGCCTATTCCGCCCTGCCCCATGCCTATTACGACCTGCCCCCATGCCCATTACGACCAGCCCTCACGCCTACTATGACCTACGACCGTGTCACCCTCACAATACCATGTGTCTCTCTTTAACATGCCTCTCCATTACCCTACGCCTACTCTGTATTACCCTTTGTCTCCTATGCATTACCTCCACGCCTTTCTATTTTACCCCATGTCTCCCCTACATTGACCCACGCCTCCCAACATTACCCACGCCTCCTTACCTTAACCCCTCCACTATATTAACCAAGCCTCCCCTACTTTACTCTCATAGCAGTCCTGCAGTTCTCTCCTTACATCCCCAAGCGATTGCATAATGCATTCAGGGGATATTTCAATGCAACCAGGCTATTGCACAAGACACAAGCCCCCCCCCTACATACACACTACCCTAACACTCCCAAGCTACTCACAATGCACCCGGGCAGTGCACAATGCTAGGACACGTGCACATTGATCTCCGGTATAGTGTGTCCCCCTCTGATGCAATCTGGGCAGCGTGTTAATCATGAGCCAATGATGGTGTTCCAGAAGTCCAGTACTGAGGTTCATTCAAGTCCTCACAGCACTATAGTCGAATCTTAGGTAATCGTCGATATCTAAAATAGCAGTGTAGTTACAGGTATAACTGTAATATATATATATATATATATATATATATATATATATATATATATATATATATATATATATATATATATATATATATATATATATATATATATATATATATATATATATATCATGTAGATCCACAATTAAAACGTGGATAAGATAAATCTTGATAAAAGCACACAGGAAAAGGGAAACAATGGAGCACCTTAGCTTTCGTCTTTTTCAAGACATCTTCAGAGGTTATGTTTCCCTTTTCCTGTGTGATTTTATCATATATATATATATATATATATATATATATATATATATATATATATATATATATATATATATATATATATATACATATATATATCATTTTTTTAAATACAAGAGAGGACATGTAATTTATATGATAATCCAGGGAGCCGCCAGGAAACTGAAACACGAAAAGATACAACAATCGCTCTCGTGATCATTCGTATCTTTAGGGAGGTACTAGAGCAAGGTATACAGTATATATATTTAGAGAGAGACAGAGAAACCGAAACACAGAGCAGGAGTGAAAGAAGAGACACGGAAAGCGAAAGAGATAATTGTGTATACAGAATAAATAGCTACATATACCCTTTATGCTTTAATCAATCAAGGTACCATCCTCAGGTGTGATGGTTGGCGACCGTGGGTGTCTTCACTGGACCTTTTCGGGATGTATCCACTAATTCTTCCTAATTATGGATCTCTCCGGAGACTACAGCTTTTAATTTCTTTATCCACCCCAGTGTCTGCCCTCCTCCTACCCACTAATATCTCTGCAATTATCTCCTCTTCCTTAATTATATGGTTAGGTATTTAATTTTTCTTATTCTGTCTTGTTTTGGGGTGTTTTTTACTTCTCTATCTCCTCTTCCTCCTCACTCTCCTCCGCCTTCACCCTCCTCCGCCTTCACCCTCCTCCACCTTCACCCTCTTCACCTTCACCCTCCTCCACCTTCACCCTCCTCCACCTTCACCCTCCTCCACCACTACCTCGTGTACCCCTCATTCTACCACCTCCCCCTCATCCTCTACCCTCTCTACCTGCTCCTCCTCCTCCATCACCCTCCTCCACCCTTCGTCATCTTTACCTCCTCTCCCTCCTTCTTTACCACCTCCTCCACCCTACCCTCCATCACCCTCCATCATCTCCATCAAACACCGAAGTATCTCCCTCGGTTCTTGTGACAAGTTTTCAGACGGTAATCTTGTTTGAGAGCTTATTAAAGAAAGGTAATTAGGAAAGTTGTCGGGCATGGAGGATTCGATCAAGGTTGTCGCGTTCATGAAGACGATGGCAAAAATGTTGGTGTTGGAGTGGTGGAAAGGTGGTGATTTTCTTGTGTGAGGGGGGGGGAGGAGGAGAAGAAGGAGAGGAGAGATAAACTATAGGAGGGGAGAAGACATGAAGAGACGGAGAAAGAGACAGTGTGAGAAGAGGGTAAGGGAAGGTGAAGGAGGAGGAAGAGGAGGAGGAGGAGGAGAGGAGAGAGAAACAGTAGGGGAAAGGAGACAAAGAGAGGGAGTGGGATAGGAGAAGACGAGGAGAGAGAAACAGTGATAGAGAGATGGTAGAAAGAGAGAGAAACAGTAGACACGTAAAATGTTGGTATTTTGGGAGGAAGACGATGATGATTTTTCTTTTGTGTGTGTGTGTGTGTGTGTGTGTGTGTGTGTGTGTGTGTAATTACGTGTGTCTGTGTTTGTATAGATATACGAGTATGTCCATGGAGCGGGTATCGAGTATGGACAGATCTGTCTATATCACTGATTCTTAGGTAAGTCACCTGCCATATAGGTCATCTACTCACTGTTCGAGAAGAAACATATTCCTCTGGGGATGTAAATATAGTCAAGGATATATTATGTCATGTCAGATGCATGCCATCGCACTCAGTGTTGTCACTCGATAAACAAGTTTGGTAATGGAAGTGTCGGAGCTATGCACGACCTGACGTACAACCCCGTCACCTCTGTAAGCCGGACGACCCCACCACCTAAGCTGTCCGACCCAACCATTTCAGGTGTACGACTCCGGTATCAAGTGAACTCGGCCCCTGGCAGAACCCGACCTTAGGAGAGCCCGGCATAAGCGAGAACCCGGCCAGCCAGGCCCTAGGAGTTCCCGGCTTCCTGTAGAATATGGCCACGCAATTTTCGGGTTCGCCGGACAGACACGAAAAATCATTTTTACTCACCATAAACTAAATATCATCATACACTACTTGACGTTTACTGGTGCGCCTATAATCAGCGGGGAGATGCCCGAACCACAGGTACTGTAGGGTGCCACCAGCATCACATGACGTTATAATGCATTACAGCACTTAAGCAGCTAAGCACGTAACAAGGTTAGTAATTACAGCAATTAAAAATTATGAGTTACAAAACTGTTAAAACGAACTTCTGCTTTTGTAGGTCACGCCCCATGAATGACGTGAAGGCAACTTATGTTGACCGAAACACACGTGAGGTACTTATTTATCGACACAAACACACGTGAGTTACTTATTTATCGACACAAACACACGTGAGGTACTTATTTATCGACACAAACACACGTGAGGTACTTATTTATCGACCCAAACACACGCGAGATACTTATTTATCGACCCAAACACACGCGAGATACTTATTTATCGACCCAAACACACGCGAGATACTTATTTATCGACCCAAACACACGCGAGATACTTATTTATCGACCCAAACACACTATATTTATCGACCCAAACACACGCGAGGTACTTATTTATCGACCCAACACACGTGAGATACATTTATCGGCAAACACACGTGAGTACTTATTTATCGACACAAAACACGTGAGGTACTTATTTATCGACCCAAACACACGTGAGATACTTATTTATCGACCAAACACACGTGAGGTACTTATTTATCGACACAAACACACGTGAAATACTTATTTATCGACCCAAACACGCGAGATACTTATTTATCGACCCAAACACACGTGAGATACTTATTTATCGACACAAACACACGTGAGATACTTGTTATCGACCCAAACACACGCGAGATACTTATTTATCGACCCAAACACACGTGAGATACTTATTTATCGCAAACACGTGAGATACTTTTATCGACCCAAACACACGCGGATACTTGTTATCGACCCAAACGCGAGATACTTATTTATCGACCCAAACACACGCGAGATACTTATTTATCGACCCAAACACACGCGAGATACTTATTTATCGACCCAAACACACGCGAGATACTTATTTATCGACCCAAACACACGCGAGGTATTTATTTATCGATCCAAGCACACGTAAACCTACGTAAACATGGAATGCTATCAGAAGACAAACCCAAGTCAGGTCATTATTAAACTACAAATCGACTGACCTATACAATATAGACGTCTATTTATTATAAACCCCAACCGAATCTGGCCTATACCTATGTACAGTTGGTCGGGTTCACGATGAGGCTGGGGGGATCTTGAAGTTGGGTTTGATTGCGGGCCGAGTTCACTAGTACTCTACGACCTCACCACCTCTGTCGTCTAGATGACCCTACCTGTACGACCCCACCACCTTTGTAAACTTGATGGCCCCACCTGTACGACCTCACCACCTCTGTCGTCTAGATGACCTGGCCCCACCTGTACGACCCCACCACCTTTGTAAACTTGATGGCCCCACCTGTACGACCCCACCACCTCTGTAAACTTGATGGCCCCAACTGTACGACCTCACCAACTCTGTAGTTTAGATGCCCCAGACCCCACCACCTTTAGCAAACTTGATGGCCCCACCTGGACGCCCCCACATCTGTAAACACCTGTACGACCCACCACCTATAGGTGGGAGAAGGTGGATGGGGGGGATCAGCAGACCCGGCCTGGCAGCTGTTTCCATGGTTTACAAAACCACGGCCGCCTAGTATTTCCTCACCCCATTAGGGCTGAAGAGTGTGTGTGTGTGTGTGTGTGTGTGTGTCTGTCTGTCAATCTGTCTGTCTGTCTGTCTGTATTTTAACCACTCTTCATATTGTACACTGTCAAAGGTCCCCCAACTTACTTCAGTTTGTTTCATGAATACGATACTTTCTTTCCTTCACACACACACACACACACACACACATTAACTTGTCCAATTAATTAACTCGCATCATTAAGTTACATTATGAACCTGCATTTCACACCTGAATGATCTCCTTGACAAAAGGAAGAGACAGACAGGTAGACAGAGAGAGAGAGAGAGAGAGAGAGAGAGAGAGAGAGAGAGGTGTGTTTCAATCCAGTCTCTAAAGTTTTTTTAGATGTCTCTAATGGTTACAATATTCTATCTTACAGTAAGTAATTCCAGTGTTCTGTCAGAAAGCAAATGACTCTCTCTCTCTCTCTCTCTCTCTCTCTCTCTCTCTCTCTCTCTCTCTCTCTCTCTCTCTGTCTCTGTCTCTGTCTCTGTCTCTGTCTCTGTCTCTCTCTCTCTCTCTCTCTCTCTCTCTCTCTCTCTCTCTCTCTCTCTCTCTCTCTCTCTCTCTCTCTCTCTCTCAAATAGCAAGTGATTCCATCACAGCACAAGAAGTTTCTCCAGCAACTGCGTCAAGAACACGTTCTTTGATCTGTCAGGTAGAGCAATCAGCAGCTCGCACGAAGAAGCGGAAGTTCTCAAATTCAACGCCTGATTAGCACGTGCAGGAAAAAAAAAAGTTGGTTGGTTACCTTTGCTGGACTGAGGTAGGAAGGAGAAGTTTGACTCTTGGAGGGTAAAGACTCATGTGTCGATATTCCTTGTGTTTTGAAGTCTTTTGTGGAGTTGTTGACCTGGAGTTGATGTGATGGAGTGATTCAATCCTTGGAGGTTGGAGGAGTAAATGCCATGGATTTGGAGTTTTATTTGTTGGAGTGATTTAACCCTTGGATGCTGAAGGAGTGTGTGTTATAGGCTTGGAGTTTATGTTGGAATTTATAGGTGATGGAGTAATCTAACCCCTGCGGGAGCGTTGTGACTCACTCGTTGATATTGTGGGGGTTTTGGAGTCTCGGCTAGAGGGAATGTGACGGAAAAAGTCTAACCTGAAAAAACTCAAGTAGATTCTTAGACGTCTGTAGGGAGGACTGTGCCAAGGTTAAAGTGAGGTACACCTTAACTCAGGTTTCAGTATACCTTGAAGCCTTCGTTGAGGGTGAGAAAGTGCAGCAAGTTGAAGCTTAGAAGTCAGAGCATCACGAGTCGTTATGCCCTGTTGGTTAGAACTTGACCTGCCACCTGCGGGAAAATAAGATAGAAATTTGACCCTTAAAGATGAGAGACTTAGAGGTCACTATACGATAGGACTGGGCACTTGGTTTCTTAGCTGGAGTAAAGGTGAGGAGATATTTTACCTTTAGCAGCCAGCAATGCAGAGGTCACTGTCCCCAGAGGATGGTCAGTGATGGCCTCGCTCTCGGCTTGTACGACCACCAAGTAAATATTACTTGTATGAAGAGTTCAGGTGTGTGTATGTGTTTTTCTGTCGGAATTTGTCGTTACTCGTATGACTTTTTCTTGTTACAGTCTGCTTACACCATATGAAGGCTCTCTCTCTCTCTCTCTCTCTCTCTCTCTCTCTCTCTCTCTCTCTCTCTCTCTCATCCCAAGTTTCATAATTTATTTATTTTTATTCAAAACTGAGAATTTTATTAATATCCTGTAATTTATCCCCGTCATGCCAGCTGTGTGCATTAGTGTTTCAGTTAGGGTCACACTCTGTCAGGACTTACCATGGCAGGTTACTTTACCATACATGTTGGTGGGAGGTTTCTTTACTGGCTAATTTGTTGAGTCGTGTGTGTGTGTGTGTGTGTGTGTGTGTGTGTGTGTGTGTGTGTGTAAAAAAATATCACAAATAAAAACAACAGTGGTAGCCGCAGTGAAAAAGATTTAATAAAAGAGCAAGCAGGTGCCGGGGTCGTCAGCAGGTACACCAGCAGTCATCTATCATGTCCCTCAACCACCCCGCCAAATGTCCCTGATGGCCTGGTCCGCAGTTTCATACCATCTTACGTGTATTTTTTTATCTTTCGATTTATTAACACGTTTTCTGACTCCTGGATCCAAAGTCTCAAAGATCCTGTTGCTCTTCTGGTTTTTCATAACTTAGGTTTACTTAAGTTACGATATATTGATGAATTCTTAGATATGCATGTGATATTTTTTCTCGTAAGTCAAGATGGGTTCTCTAGTGGATTTTAACTTATATATTCCCTTAACTTGAATTGTAACAATGCATCCAACTAGTTCACTTCAATTACGACATATGGATGCTCATATATTCGTAAGATAATTTATCCGCTAACATATTGCTCGACCTTACCGTGTTAATATACAACATAAAAATGGCAGTTAATGCGGTGTCGAAATGCTCCTGAGACTCTAACCTATCATGGTGGAGGAGATAAATTACCGTAGGAAGAAGCTTTGGAAAACTGTGTGGTGTGCCGGGGTAAAATCACTCCCTCTTTTTCACTTTTTTTTTGTGGCTTCGTACTTATTCCTAGCCATTCTTCCTCCTCCTCGGGAAAGAGAGGAAGAGGAGGAAGCGTGATAAAGCACGTGAGGAGGTGACAATCCAATGAAACCGTGGATTGAACTGAACTTAACTCTAGGGATTAGGTCATCGTATTCAAGGGGTTAAGTCATCATACTCAAGGGTTTATTCAAGGTTTTAAATCATCCTACTCAAGGGGTTAAGTCATCATACTGAAGGTTTTAAATCATCCTACTCAAGGGGTTAAGTCATCATACTCAAGGGGTTAAGTCATCATACTCAAGGGGTTAAATCATCATACTCAAGGGGTTAAATCATCATACTCAGGGAAAACATGACGCAAAAAAGGAAACAATGATAATAAAGACAAGCGCCAGGATAAACAAAAAAAGATGAAATAAGTAACCAAATGCAATAAGTAACCGTAAAGAAAAAGGACTGCAGGAAAAGCTAAAAACAACAGAAAGAAAAAGTGAGAAAAAAAAACAAGACACAAAAGGAAAAATGACTGAAATATTACCTTTTGGATCCCACGAGGCAAAAGAAAATTAGAGAAAAACGGATGAGGCAAGAATTTATCATTGGCGAATAAGGACACGACGGAAAATAATTACAGCCGTCAGAAACCTGTTATGTTAGACCTTTACGTAATGATCACCTCTCTCTCTCTCTCTCTCTCTCTCTCTCTCTCTCTCTCTCTCTCTCTGTTCTTCTGAGGTTACGAAGAAGGAAGAAAAGATATGACAAGGAGAAATGGACAATACAACGTGGTAGGATTAATCTGACGCCTTGTGTTGTATAATGTGATACTGTTTAAAGTGATACTGTTTTGTTCCTCAGGAGAGAGAGAGAGAGAGAGAGAGAGAGAGAGAGAGGTCACATGATACTCTTTGTAAGGAGGAAAATATTTACTTTATTGGCTGAGATGGAAAGGGTTTATTGTATGGGGTTCGGATAGGAGATGGAAAGAGCTGTTATAGAGGTTTAAGTCTCCTGAAAATACATACAAACACATGTAAAGTATATACAAAATACGTTCATAGGACCTACACAATTATATGTACACACAAGACGCTCACAGAACATACACAAATAAACTTTCTAATATACACATACAAAAAAAATTATAGAATGGTTTTGAATTTACTTACATATGTACACAATACCGGTAATGATATACGTGTATATGACGATCACAAGTATTATTATACATACATACCTACCTACATACATACATACATACATACATACATACATACATACATACATATACAAGTGCTTCATCATCAAACACATACAACAGCTGTGTCTTAGCCTACCTGACCCTCAACATGTGTGACACCAGTAGCCAAAACCACAAAAAATCCATTAGTAAAAGTAATTAATCTTTTCTCTTTCATATTAATAAATTCCTCACTTTTTCCCTTGATCTTGATTATTTTTTAATATTCGAGTATTTATGTGATTTTCTGTCTAATTATATACGTTCTATGTTATTTTTTCATCATATATCAGATTATACATTTATGTTGGTCGTTGTTTTAATATACCGTATATGTCATTATATATTCACACACGTATACATATATTTCTTTTTAGTCTTATCTCAAACTTTTTTCTCTTTCCTTACCACTTCCTCCCTTCCGCTCCTCCTCCTTCTCCCTCTTGTTTCCTTGTTATTGCCCATTTTGTTATTATCATTATCCCTTGTAATTGTCTTCTACATTTCTTCCCCCTCATCTCGTTATTTTCTCCTGTCTCCAAACATTTACTCACCCCTTTCTCTTTCTCTCTCATTTTTGTTTTACTTTTTCTCTCCCTTCCTCCATTCTCTCACTCCTTTTCCCTTTTCTATTTCTTATCCAACTCTTTCCTACTCCTTCCTCTTTTTTTTTCTTCAATTTTCTCTCTTTCTTTTTGTTTCCCCTTTCTCTCTCCCTTCCTTTCCCCTCTCCTTCATCTCCCCTTCCTCTCTCTCACCCCTCCCTCCCCTCTTTCTCTTCTTCCTTTCTCATTTCCCTCTCCCACACCTCTCCTTCCTCTCTCCCACCCTTTCTTTTCCTCTCTCCCACCCTTCCTTTTCCTCTCTCATTTCTACCTTTCTCATTTCCTCCCTATCTCATTCCCCCTTCCTCTCCCACTCACTTTCCCACATTTCTCCCCCCTCCTCCACCTCTCTCTCTTTTTCCTATTTTTCTCCTGCTCTTTCGTACCCTTTCTTCCCTCCACCTCTCTCACCCTTCTCCCTTCCTTCCTGTCCACAATTATTATTCCTCCCTTTCTCCACAGTCGTTCATTATTTAAACTAACAAATAATTGTACTCAAACTGGTATACCTAAATAAACAACATTAAAGCAAGCTACACTTAAACTACTATCAGGACCTGTAAATAAACACGTACACTGTGCCCCTCACCACTCACTACTATCAGGACCTGTAAATAAACACGTACACTGTGCCCCTCACCATTCATTACTATCAGGACCTGTAAATAAACACGTACATTGTGCCCCCACCACTCACTACTATCAGGACCTGTAAATAAACACGTACATTGTGCCCCTCACCACTCACTACTATCAGGACCTGTAAATAAACACGTACATTGTGCCCCTCACCACTCACTACTATCAGGACCTGTAAATAAACACGTACATTGTGCCCCTCACCACTCACTACTATCAGGACCTGTAAATAAACACGTACATTGTGCCACTAACCACTCACTACTTTCAGGACCTGTACGTAAGGAACCAGACCATCACTAAAGTCGCCCTTCAGGTATGTACACGTACAACTTCCTGCTAAAAACCCAATACACACACACACACACACACTTCCTCGCGGCGGGGTAGAGGGAGGAAGGGAGTTAACAGGAACACCCTCGTCTAGTAGTTGTTCCTCCTACTCCTCCTCCAGAATATTATGGAACGGAAAACCTACAGAAACGCCCTAGACCGACACTACAATGTTCGCCCCGGGTCGTTTTGACAAAAAAGATGGTCAATAGTGGACGGTGACTGGGGGAAGGTTGGCAGTGTTCCCACATAAGAGGTGACTCGCTTCTGGGATTCTTAAAATTTCGTATGTTAATTTTTTCTTCTACTTTTTGGGTTAAGGGATTTTTTTCATAATTATGTTTAATGTTAGTGTAATTTTGTTGTGATTTTTGGTTGTCAGGTTTGTGTCGTGGTGAGGTATTTTGGTATTTTTTCTTAAGTATATAGCTAAGGAAATATTTACCCTATGAACCTGTAAAGCATTTATATTCTCCGACGAATACTGAACTATTTACGTCCACTATTTTGTCTATATATTAAAAAGTCAAGTTTCTTCACTTCAGTTGTAGCATAAAGGGAAAACTAGAGTGTTAACCTTTAATGCGCCAGTCTGACAAGTTCTTACCACAACACTTAGGGTCATAACTTAACGTAATCACTTTAAATGAACTAATTTGACACACTCTTACAACCCCAGATTTGTGTCATAGTTTAACCATAGAGGATATGACACAAAAGACATTCATGACTAAATTTCCATCCTTTTATGACACACGACACACTTACTGCCAGTCATCCTCACAGCTGCTCATATATACCCACGTAATCTTGATGATATTAATAAAAATATCCCTGTATTGTGTTATTTCAATGTCTATAATAAAATACATTACTATCAAGCTCGGTTTATTGCTGTATTAGTAGTGAGGATGTGAACAATAACAGTGTTTGGATACTGTTATGAGGAAAATAACACTCGAAGTTTGTGTTATTATAAACACGAACAATAAAACTAAACTGACTTTATGAAGAATATTGTATCGTGTACTTCCCCGTGTTTATTGTTAGCACTGCAATGG
Organism: Homarus americanus; assembly: GCF_018991925.1. NCBI lineage: Eukaryota > Metazoa > Arthropoda > Malacostraca > Decapoda > Nephropidae > Homarus > Homarus americanus. The sequence continues at coordinate 454,627 of NW_024738086.1, read as the reverse complement.
TCTAAAATTACTAGCCAAATCATACATATCAGGAACTTATTATGTTTACAGGATTCTAGGAAACCCTGATAATGTGTAGAAAAATAATACAGGGAAGAAATGTGAGTGTGTGTGTGTGTGTGTGTGTGTGTGTGTGTGTGTGTGTGTGTGTGTGTGTGTGTGTTTGTTTATAGAAAAGTGTTATCATTTAAACTAACCATTACAAACACTATGGTAATAATATCAGCTACCTTAAGTTATAGCATTGGACAAAATAAGGTAAAATTCCAATCCCCTTCACCTAATGATTCTCAAGTACTTACATACGAGATACTACCAAGTGTCCAGGTAATTTTGTCCGTAACTGGACGTATCAGAGATGTCCAATGGGTGTGGAACTGACACACAGCAAAATCCTGATCCAAACGGTGCTATGGGTGGCGTCAGTAACATACGATCATGAACTGATTTACTGAAAGGTTAGTTTAGAATCTTGGCTTACCTGTGTGTCTTCCAGTAAATATACATACTCATATGCCATAGGCTGAGGGTTTTAAAGCTATAGGGTGTTGTTAGGTTAGATAGATTTCCTTATAAGACAACCACTGGAATATGGCGTCATAACTAAGGTTTTCCAGATTTAGCACTAGATGGAGCCACTGTACAGCAGGTGTGTATGACGCACACCGTATGATTTTATTCCTTGTATATTTATCTAGATGCGTCGTTACATTTCTGAGTGTAGGAAAAATCAATAATGACCATAAGATAATCAGTTAATCATTTGACGACGATGGCTTAATCCTTTGAAGATGATTAACCTTTTGATGACGATGGTTTAATCCTTTGACGACGAATGTTTAACCCTTTAATTATGATGATTTAACCCTTCAGGAATCAGTTAAATATTCCCTTATATCTGTAACTGGAAGAAATATTAATGTTAGAATCCTAACTGAGACTGTTTAGTACGTTCTTGCATCTCCAGTTTTATGCCATGCGTTGAGACATGGCCAGTCCTACGTTCTACATTTAGGAGAGAAATATTTTGTTCTGAGGTTTGAGGCTCCGGGACTGGGTTTATGCGCTCGTCTACGCCTGTTTAACCTGCCACTCAGATAAAGTGTTGGCCTAACTAAGTAAATATTGGATTATCCTAAGGAAATACTGGTGGGGAAAAATAGTGGTCGGACAGTGAGTGGTAAAGAACAAACGCTGGTCCATTTATGCAGGGAATAAAACATCCTTGTGGAGAGTGGCTGATGCTTTGTCTGTCCAACATAACCTTCCACCTTCCTAGAATTCTGTGGGTAATATTTTTTTTTCAGGAGGATATTCATATGGTTTCCCAAGTCTTAATAGGCTAAAATCTACCCTAGTCGTTATGCTTGGCTCCCAGTCTTGAATAGGTCCCATTCCATAAGTTCAAATTGGGCCCTATTGACTCGGGGCCCATTAGACCTGCTGCCAGATTTTCATGAACCCCCCCCCCCCAAAAAGAGGAAAACTTTTTTGTCCTCTGAAATACCAACATCTAGATAATAATTCTATAATCTTGACATCACAGACTATTTTTTTTCGTTCATAACTCTATAATCATAAAACTACTGGTCCAACTTATCAACGTGAGAAGTTTAGTGAAAGTTGTGTGAGTCTCGGTAAATAGATAACTCTCTCTCTCTCTCTCGCAAGATTATACAACAAATTCTCTAACTTTATGTCGGTCGTGAGGCAATGCACATAAATGACGTTTATGATAACTATTATATGTACCCAACTACCACCTATGGTTTTTACTCTGCAGAAACGATGAATAATTTAAAGGAATTAATGGTTGGCGGTGTGATCAAAGCGTTGCCCTTGATTTCCAAAGACCCGAGTTCGATCCCCGCCCAGAGAGTCTTCACGCGGTCAAGGGTTTCTTATATCATAACCTCACTGGAATTTGCCACAGTGCTAGCAGAAACCTGATCTACGACTTACATAATGTTGTGTGTCTATGCTACGGTTGATTCCATACACTGTGAGAGGGAAAAGAAGGTAGATTTTGTTCTTATTTTGAAAATATGACAACAGCAATATTCTGATTTTTTTATTTATCAGGCACCACAAATTACCACAGTCTATTATGTGGCATTAGTTCTCCTCGCTATAAGTAACTTGAAACACTCAACCAACAAACCACTTAAAAACCTGTAAACTAACTTATGTCCCGGACTAAAACCCTGACCAGCCACGCCGCCTCAGTAACAGACAGTAAAATATATCAAAGGGGAGGAGCTGCACCACCAAACAGGCTCTGGGCATGGCGGTGGTCGGGTGTTTGGCAGAGTCACACATCCGTGGCTTACTACTCCACACTTGGAGGAGGGACACAAAAACAGTTATGGGCTGTGATGGTGTGGAGGGGGGGCGTGGATGGAAGGAAGTAAGGGGAGGGGGGATCAGAGGGGTCAGTGTATAGGATGGTTGCTGGTCGTGGCTCTGGTTGTGTGGTAGTTGTGGATGGTGGTAGTGGTGGTGTTCATGTGGTCGTGGATGGTGGTAGTGGTGGTGTTCATGTGGTCGTGGATGGTGGTAGTGGTGGTGTTCATGTGGTCGTGGATGGTGGTAGTGGTGGTGTTCATGTGGTCGTGGATGGTGGTAGTGGTGGTGTTCATGTGGTCGTGAATGGTGGTAGTGGTGGTGTTCATGTGGTCGTGGATTGTAGTGTGTTGTATGAGTCCACGAACTGTACCATAACAAAACAAATCCATCCATGATTCCGCGAACGGCAGAAAGCTTAAACAGATCCGTGAAGTTGCAAACAGTCTCTCTCTCTCTCTCTCTCTCTCTCTCTCTCTCTCTCTCTCTCTCTCTCATGAAAACAAGTAGGCGGAGGCTGTGTGCATGCTGGTAGGCTGCCCGACTGTCCCACCAAGTTAGACGTACACACAACTCACCCGGCCATAAAAGGCGTTTACCTGTTCTAAGCTAATGAATGACCCGCTGTTTCGTGCCAGGTGATCGTTGTACTCTTGTGGTAGTCACTCACACTAATTTACTCTAACTTCTTCCCTTTCCTTCCCTTCCCTTCCCTTCCCTTCCCTTCCCTTCCCTTCCCTTCCCCAAACTGTATCATAAACAAATCCATGAATCCATAAATACAATGCATTACATAGTTATGGATCATTGTATACACTGTTACGTCTTATGTGTGAATGTCTGTCCGCTTGATAAGTTAAGTAACCGGTAAGGAGATTTTACCGTATTACCGAAGCTCCGAGACGCTAGTAAAAGTCTGGCGGCTCTGAGAATAAGACCTTCAGCCATTGTCATTGCACTGTACCAATTTAGCAATGCAGTGGTGTTCTGTTGACCAGTATATTATTGTTGTTATTTTTATTATTGTTCCACATCTCTCTCGTTGTGATGTAATCTAATTTTTCCTCAGATATGAACAGAAAACTAACATGTACGAGAATTAAATGAAAAAAAATAATAATTTCATCAAATTTAGTGAGAATTTTTTTTTTACCATATAAAGACGACATTTTAAAATTGATATACGTACTATAGTTTTCTTTCTCTAAATATTCAGCCTTTTTCCTCGTATACGACAAAAATAATCCTCTTTTACATACAAATATTACGCACTCTTAATACGATATACATGTAGGGTTCACCCAGTCGTCTCTAAAACCAACAAAATTGTGGGGGATTTTTCCGAGCGAGTCTCCAGTGGTGGCCTGTGGCAGCCCCGTGGGAACCTGCACATGTAGCCGGACGGGCGTTTAACTTACGGCGACGCCACGCTAAAATACAACACTTTTGATAGTCTCATTTCCCAGTGACGTCATGATTTGTTTACTTGTTGTTTTTAAGTGATCATTTGCTTTAACACCTAAGCTTCGACGACACCTATACTTCGACACTTAAGCTTCGACACCACCTAAGCTACGATACCTAAGCTTCGACACCACCTAAGCTACGATACCTACGTAGGCTTCGACACCAATTAAGCTACAGCACCTAAGCTACGACACTTAAGCTTCGAGACCATCTAAGCTCCGATACCTAAGCTTCGACACCTAAGCTCCGACACCTAAGCTTCATCACCTCAAAGTCTTAAAGAACGTCTGCCTTAGATAGATTTTACACTAAACATCATCAAAACTTTCAAAAAAAATATTAACTACAAGATGCGTTTTACCATTATGGGGACGAATAAGGAGACTCGACTGAAGAGAAAACACGAGAGAATATGACGTAAACAAGTACAGTTATATGGTCTTGTTTGATCAAAAGTATCCTACATCTCGTAAGCTAAAACTCCATTACATAAGGGACGTCTACCCCAACAACAATCATATGATGCATTAGGTTTTGGGTTTGTTTCGAGAATGTTATGGTGGAATATAATGGTTTGGTCTTGACGTCAAAGTAGAGTGTATTTGTTTTCTCGTGTCGTCATAGTAGCATGTATTTGTTTTCTCGTGTCGTCATAGTAGCATGTATTTGTTTTCTCGTGTCGTCATAGTGGAATATATTTGTTTTCTCGTGTCGTCATAGTGGAATATAATGGTTCTCTACCCCCGAATTATCAGAACAATAACCTTAACTTGAGCATTTTTTGAGAATCTTCTGGCCCTGATCTACTGAACCCCCGCCCACCTCCACAAGTTTTTTGTTTTGATTTTGTTTTCCCGGTTTTCTTGGGCAGACTTTCCCAGACGCGGTAAATCTTGTGGCTGAGTCCAAGAACAACATTCCCTCCTCTTCCTCCCTCCTTAACCCCCCCCCCCCCCCAGTACTGTAGTAGAAAGACCATACTACAAGGGGACTAATAGACTGTATCACCAGGGGACTAACTTATAAGACCTGGATAGAATGTACCACGAGGGACCAACTTTAAAGAATCTGATCCAAAAGCCAAATTCTCAAAGACTCGTACATAAAACTTACTCACAGTAGAGTCTCAGTACAATTTTGACTCCATACTAACCTTTATATCTTTTTAGTGCATCTCCTCGATCTCCAAGAGGAAAAAATATATGAATCATTGTAAATCCTAATTATGGATATTTACAACATACGTATATTATTTATTGTCATAAGTGAGAAGGTTAAGATATATCAAAATGGTTCGCCAATAAGTATAACGTGGAGCTAAAGGTCAATATGGCGTCAGAGTTGTATGGTGACTATAAGATACCTTCTCACATCTCCCGTTACAGGTTGAGAAAAATAAATCATTTCACAAACATCCGGGCTCTTACTTTCTCCTGTCTGCCTGAGGGTGGGAAGAGAGACTGAGGAGGGAGAAGAGGGTGGCAGGATGGAGGGGGGGAGAGGTGGAGTGGGAGAGGAACGTGGTGAGATGTTAGGGTGGAAGAGGAGACGAGGAAGGGAGGAAAAGGGTGGATGGAAGGGAGAGAAAGGAGGGAAGGGGTGGATTTTGAGAAAGGGAGGGGAGACGAGGGGAGGGGGAGGAAGGGGGAGGGAATGGAAGAGGAAAAGAAAGGGAAAGGATAGATGTGGGGAGAGGGACGAGAGACGAAGGTGGGAGAATGGAAAGGAGGGACGGAGGGAAGACACCGAAAGAAGAGAGAAATGTAAGCAGCAGGTTATTCAGGTATTTGTCTTAGATTTATGGTAATATGCTCAATGATTTACCTGGCGGGGGCCTCTGTGTGTGTTTGATGTTTGCTTAAGTTCATTCTCATATATCGTGAGCTTGGCCAGGCTTCATCCGTCCTTCGTGGATAACCTCCCTCACACACACACACACACAATCGTATTAGCCCCTGAGTCTAGCCACAGTCTTTTATATATGTTACCTGGGTGTCTGTCTGTCTTCATGTAACTAATAGGTGGTTTTCGGGCCACATCTCGTTAATTAAATATACACCTTGATTATAATACATACATATACAAAATTAAACGCATACATGCACACATACATATGCAGACATAATAATGGTTGCCCCTCGTGTAACAAGGATGACCGGCCCAAGGGCCACCTAGGCGTGAATTTGTTTAAGGTGTAGAAGCTGTCGCCAACACAACAACCACACCCTAAATTAATGAGTTGCATGACCCAGTGTCAAGGAATAGTCCGAGAAGACCGGACAACTCGCCAACTGCACTGATTAACATCCTGGGTAGACAGAGGCAAACGGCGTAGAGAAACTTTCCCATAGTTTCACCCTGACAGGAATCGAACCCGGGTCCGCTCGCTTGCGAGGCGAACATGCTGACCATTACACCAGAAATAACTACACACACACACACACACACACACACACACACACATACATACATACATACATCAAAGATAATCATTATGACGGTAAATGACACGAGCATCAAGGTAATCAACACACATCACAATGATGACGTCATATAAACATGATTTGTTTTTATCCATTTAATCTTTGTTTATATTATTTCCCGCCTAAACGACAGCTGACTTAACATTATAATTGGCGGGAAAAGTGTAATGACATCCCGTTACTAATACTGTTTTTGTCCAGTTTGTTTCTTCTTTTTTTCTTCATTTTCTATTCTTTGTGTCTCTTCTTTCTTATATCGTTTGTCTTTTCTCCTTCTACCCCTTATGTCTGTTTCTTTTTATTTTATCATTTTGTCTCTTTTTTTCTGCTTTCTTCTATCCCTTTGTCTCATTTCTTCTATTTTTGTCCTTTTCCTGTTTCTTCTATGTCTCCTTTCTACGTAATGTTCGCTTATTTTCTTACTCCATACATAGACAACAGACATACACAAAACATACGCTCTCCACCAAGACTTACTGCCCAGGCCGTAACTCCGCCTTGTCAGCTGTGCGTGCATTGTGAAAGTCAACCAGCTGAACCTTCCAAACACACACCAACCACCCGACTGTATTTATGCCTTGAAAGGTTGTAAGTGTGTGTGTGTGTGTGTGTGTGTGTGTGTGTGTGTGTGTGTGTTGCCGAAGTCAAAGCTGGTAAGCAACCCATCAACACTGCAAGTTATAAAGACACACGAATTTGTCTTTAAAGTTTCCGGTTCATAAGGCCTCTCTCACCTGCAGCTGCTGGGTCACACACACACACACACTCTCTCTCTCTCTCTCTCTCTCTCTCCTTGCATGCAACTTTTATCTCCGGCTTGCAATTGCAGAACCCCTCGTGAAGGCAGTTGTGACAAGCTCTTCCTCCGCCTCTTACCTCAGACACATGTTCCTGGTACCAGTATGTTTTTAACCTTCCTGTTAGCGTGTCTGCATGGCTCTTGGTAGAAATAACTCGGTGGTGCCAAGCTCGGAGGAATTATGTTGACGGTCTGTCATTGGCTTCCACGAGAGGTTTGAACGAGAGATAAAAAGATAAGGAGAGAGAGAGAGAGAGAGAGAGAGAGAGGTCGTTTCAGGTGTCAGGTGTGTGGTAAGTCTTAAGTTTCCCAAATGAATTAAAAATGTTTTTCAGTATTAGGTCAAGCTTCACATCTCTCTTGAGTAACTAGAAGAGGTTGTTGTATGCACTCACATACCCTGAGGACACCTCAGCTGGGGTGCATGTGAGAGGAGTGTGTGTGTGTGTGTGTGTGTGTGTGTGTGTGTGTGTGTGTGTGTGTTTGTTTCAGGAGAAGGATGTTGGCTGGGAGAAGGATGTGGTGACGGAGGAGAGTGATGTCTCCCTCTAGATCTCTCTCTTTTCCTCCGACCTCGACCATTGTTTAAGCGACTACCCTAATGATTGACACAACGTTTCCTCCCTCCTTCTCTCCCTTCCTTCTTCCCTCACTCCCTCCCTCCATCCTTACCTCCCTCACTCCTTCCTTCCTTCCTCTTCCGCACCACCCTGGAGGGCAACACCAGGGTACCAACGCCTGCACAACTTTCCTCATAACTTGCCGTCAGCCACGCCCACATCCACGCCCACATCTACGCCCACACTCCTACCCACTTCCTCCTCCCACAGTTTCCCCTGATTTCGCTTCCAGTGTTGGTGGTGGCCCGTGCATGATTCTTCCTAGACTTTTACAACGTCTTGCTTCCCTCGGTGTCTGAATGATGGCCTCTAGCACACTACTCTTAACATATACACGTGTTTATACATGTATACTGTGTTTGTATATTGTATACATCTTTACCCTCTTTTATACTATGGTCTCTTTAGTCAATCCACCATGATCTGTATTCCAATCACATGGTGTTGTATCCCTCCTCCACACCATGGGTCTTAAACTACCGTCTACCATTATCCTCCCCCACACCAAGACTCCTAATCCACCAGCTGTCATTATCCTCCCCCACGCCATGACTCCTATTCCACCAGCTGTCATTATCTTCCCCCACGCCAAGACTCCTAATCCACCTGCTACCATTATCCTCCCCCACGCCAAGACTCCTATTCCACCACATCCACCAGGGTCATTATCTTCCTCCCCCACGTCTACCATGACTCCTATTCCACCAGCTGTCCCCACACCAAGACTCCTAATCCACCAGCTGTCATTATCCTCCCCCACGCCAAGACTCCTAATCCACCTGCTACCATTATCCTCCCCCACGCCAAGACTCCTATTCCACCAGCTGTCATTATCTTCCCCCACACCAAGACTATTAATCCACGTTGCTCACACTTGCCCCGGTGTTATAAACAAGCCCTTCTCCCTCAACCATTAGACAACTTTCCCTTTTAGAGTTCCCGGCAGAGTAATCGACACTGCCTCGCTGATTCGCCCCTTTGCATCCCTTGACTAATTTAACTTGATGGTGCCAATAAAGGGAGAGGAGCCCACCTATCCCCGAGTCGAAAGGGACGTAACACACAGTAGGATGGGTGGGGTGGGGTGGAGGACCAGAGACATCCTTCCGTAGCGGTTATGTAAAGTTAAAACTCCTAGGGATACATAAAGGATGAGTCATGGGTTTTCTTCAAAGGGAAAGGGTTGTCTGTAAAGGGAGACGGAGGTAAGGTACAGGTTAGTGTGTCCACTTAATTTGTAATAATAATCTTGTGTCCTCAGGAAATGACAGGAGCAGGCAGGGTAGGTGAGTCCGGTGTCCTTAGGAAGAAGCAATAGCAGGAGGAGGAGGAATAAGTGTCGGGTGTGTTATTGTTCAAAGCGTCCGTCATAGGGTGAGAATGTCACAAGAAGGGAACATAATGGTAGGGCCTCGTGTCCACCTGTTCACCCTAGTGTCCTTTATTGTCCACTGGCGTCCTCTATATAACCAAATCCCATTAGCTGTCTTCATCAAACCAAGTGGTTTTTTTGTTTTTTTCTAACGCGAATATTCACTTTTTATGGCACGTAATCTTAAAGTTCTCCTCCTCCTGCTGGGCGAAAATTAATTTACCTAAAGTTTCGGCTTTTGTATGTTGTGCCTCGCGTGGTGGTGTTTGTTCTGTTAGTTCTTTATTTGTACTTTCCTTCAAGAAATATTTTAAACAATAACAACAACAACATACGAGTATACTTGAAAAAAACTGTAATGTTTTCTAGGTTAACCTCTTGAGTACGATAACACTAATACTGTAAAGGTTTATAATAATAATAATAATAATAATAATAATAATAATAATAATAATAATAATAATAATAATAAATGTACTCTAAGAAATGTCCTCTTAAGTAAATCACCAAGTAGCTAATATGAATATGTGTACCTTGGGAAATGTTAAGAATGAAATAGGAATTCGTTCATAGGTGAAATATGATCAAAGTCACGATTGAAAATATAAACAAAACTTTATCACTAAACTTCAGATTTTTAGTTAGAATTTTTGTGTAGTTTTGCTTAATGTTGTCTACAGTATATTTTTTTTTTCCACGCTTGGGACGGCGGAGTTATACATTAAATAGTCATGTACACTCCACGCCTCCCCTCTCAACCCACCCTGGAGTCTGAATTATTGATGTTACTCTTATATTCTTCTATGATCTTGATGTTATTTTATATTTCTGGGTTATTTGTCTATCTATATGTTACTGGCATTTCTCTTTCTTATCTCTGTCTGTCTGTATAACATCACTCACGATCACTGTATACACTATTAGGACAAATCATTGCGGACATACAGTGAGTAAAGGCACATATTTGTTCCACTCACATCAGTCTTTATCACAATATCGTATTTACCCGCCAACATTATTTTCCTTTGAGGTCACCACAACTAATGGTGGCTTGGTCGTGGGGGAGAAGGGTGATGGCCCGTGTAGGCTTCCCCCATTGTTCTTGATAGTCTATTTCAGGGTTAATTTAAAGCCAGTCATCACTTGCGCTGGTAGACTTTTCATGGGTCTGCTGCTGTCTGTGTGAAGTACTTCTTTATATACGTTCTGTTGGATGACTTACTGAGCTGGACGCTAACCAGTTGTGTTTGTTATCTTGAAGAAGTTATCAGGTTTTATGATTTATATTCTCCTCAGACTTCTGAATTTCTCTTAGGGGTCTGTGCTGTCGTGTTTTGTCACATTTCGGAAATAATAGTAGTCGTCACATTTAAGAAATAATGGTAGTCGTCACATTTCAGAAATAAATGTAGTCGCTCTGCGTTGCATTTTTTTTTTACTTACGTTATAGTGTTGTAAGGTGTGGTCTAAATACAGTAGTCCAAATGGGGCTCCAAGTATATTCAAAGGTACGAATTATGATTCTCAGTCCCACTTTCTTTGCTTTTTTTCCTCGGTATTTGGGTCTTTTTCCCTACCTACAGGTGCCAAGAAAGTGTCACCCTTTGTGTGTTGTATTATTGTGCCCCACATGAGGAGTTTTATTTACTGTTATAGCGAAACGCATTTATTAGTCGTGCTACCATATAAAATATTCATACAAATAATATTGCATGGATGTACAGTAATGTCTTCCTGACATGCCACCTTCCTGTAAATCTTTGTATCGTTCCTTTCTTGCTTATGTTATTCCAGTCACAAAAATTTATAATATTATGTTACATCTTCTCGTACTCGTGGAGAGAAAATACACATATCTACAACAGATACACGTATAGGTAGAGAGATTTGAAGGTAACATCAGGATAAGAATAGTTTAAAAAAAATCGACTTCTCATTTGTTTTTGTCACATAATCGTGTACAGACAAAAGAGTAAAGACATACAGTGTCGTCCTGGGAGGTGTGAAGGTTGTTGTCACTATATTTCACCCTCACTGTGGCTCTCTACTGTACCTCCACACTCATAAGTCTTCCTCCACCCTTACATTATATCTTTACTTACAGGTACATGCCTTCAATATAAGGACTCTTGACATAGTTCTCTCTCAGCTATACATTATTAATCCTGTCTGACTTCACCGTGAGGGACTGTTTGTCTGTCTGTTTGTCTTTCGCCGCCGTCTGTCTGTCTGTCTCTCTGTCTTTCATCAATCACAGGCACCCAATGAAACTTTTACCTCAAACATAACTTAATTTTATAGGATTTTGAGGTAACTAATTTACATATTATATATTTTGGTATAATATAGAAAACAGTCGACTGATTCACTTTTTTTTTCATCGACAATAATTTGGGGTGATATTTTTCTTTCATCAGACTTGGCATAATTTAGAGTATAATACTACTTAAGGGTTCTTGGATTAGATGACCATGGCTGAGTAGTAGTAACCGGTTGAGGAAATTTATTATGAGGCAAAACAAAACAAAAAAAGTTATATGTCATTCTGGTGTCCACTTTTTTTTTTTTTTGCTGCTTGAGATTCATTTTCTTTTTCAGGTGTTCTCTTTCTTCCTTTCTCCTCCTGCTCTTCCTCCTCCTCTTCCTCCTCCCCCTCCTCCTCCTCCTTCAACTTCTTCCCTTGTTCTTCTCCTCTTCTTCTTCCTCTTCTTCCTCCTTTTTCTCTCCCTCTCTCTTTCAGACAAGGTTTAATAAGTTCTCAAATATTTCAGTACCTCGTCCCCTTTGCTCACCTCTCACCACTCTCTCGCTTCTTCTCTTATTCTGTGTGTGTGTGTGTGTTGGTCCCTACCTGCCCCTTGAGTTACTTTCCCTTGCTCTTCCTCCCTCTCCTATTTTATGGCTCTCTTTCCTTCACGATGTTTTTTCATATAGCACCTCTCACTTGTCGTGGCAAATTTGTGCAAGAACGAACACAAGATTTGCATAATTACATTGATAATTATAATATAACTATGATACATCTAGTGAGAAAAACAACTCTCTGGTTTACTATTCTTCACCATACTTACCCTCACCTCAGTGTTAACTCTGACATTAAAAAGTCAAGTGTTTTTCTCCTGTGTGTTGGTGGGTCTCTCTCCGGTACCCCACAGTCTTCCTCGATAAAACTCAATTAAAATATATAATACACTTCATTAAGGTAGCCAGCCATCACCTCCAGCCACACTCTTTAGTCTCCTCTCTCTCCCCTGTTCAGCCGCTACTTTCTCACACAAAGCTGCGGGACACTTCACCCCCTCACACCCCACACATATAGTTTCGCTTGGACGCTCTGCTCGCTGCCTCACCCCTTCCATCTGTACACATTTTAGAACAGGATGAATTACTTTACTTAGTTTGACAGTAGAGTGATATAATATTTCTCACTTTTAATTCTTGATGTGTCGTATATGCGCTTAAGTTGTTGAAACACAGTAATACAATATAACATGAACAAGTTCAGTTTTTTGGAGTTATTATTTATTGTATTAACGTACCCACAGTATCTATACAAGCATCAACAGCACTCAGTATACATATTCTACTCCTAGCAGTTCTCTTCATTGTAGCTCCTTCACTATAAACAGAACCTGTCTTGTAATAATCCGCAGTCTTTTCTATAATATTTAAGTAATCTCCTCATGTGTACATTTTACTGCCTTGATAATCGAATCAAATTTCACTCACCACACTGACTTTACCAACTTAAGTTAACAGAGAATAACATGAAGTTCATAGCAGCATAATTTATCCGGACGACCGAATATCTGCCCCCTCACTATAGCGGGGTCCACAGTGAACCTAACCTAGCCTAGATAATGGATGAATCTATATGATTTTAATGTAGACCCGATATGTGACCAGGTGGCTGTCCAGGTGTTCCGCCTCGTGTGTGCTCGCTGTGTGACAAGTGTTTTGACCGCTCTTTTATTATCAAGACTTTCATAGTTGTTGTAAATTGTGAAAACTTATCTGAGGTCGTGCTCAAAACCTTCGTGTAAAAATACATGAAAATATTAACCACGACTTTCTCGAGCATTATTTACCTATTTTAAATATAGTTGAAATGCATATACAGTGTGTGTCCGTAGACAAAAATGTGTGTGTGTGTGTGTGTGTGTGTGTGTGTGTGTGTGTGTGTGTGTGTGTGTGTGTGTGTGTGTGTGTGTGTGTGTGTGTGTGTGTGTGTGTGTGTGTGTGTGTGTGTAAGGTTTCAACTTTATTTACTTGTATTTTGAAAATACACGTAATAGAAAGTGAGATTGTAATACACAACCGTCACTTTAAATATTCAGAGGTAAAATATAGGATACTGGCGTTAAAGGTTCCCTCACAGATGACGCAAGTTGTGTATAATGGAAAACTCTGGCATCATTTGTGGACCAACTTAGTTTCTCCCTTATTTCTGTTGCTTGACTGTCTCTGATACAGTTTGTTTGTTTGCCAGACATGGAGAACAAGACACGCCAACACAACTCCAGTCGCCGTGACCCAGGAAGCTATATCAAAACACTTACCCCAGTGTTTCAGACTAAGTAGAGGGTGAGGTTCCGATGCGCTCTTGTTCTCCTAGGTCTTGTATTTCTTATTTAGTTACTGCCTGTGGCCACTCTCTTGTTGTTGTTGAACTGTTATCTCCTTGTTGTTGGAGGTGGTTGTGGTAGTGTTGGTGATAGCGATGACGGTGGTGCGACTCGTTATTGTTCGCCCAGCCAATAGACTTTTGTTTGGGGTCTAATGTTAATAATAATATATATTACAATGTGCGTCGTAGTCCGTGTCAGTACCGCCTTCATACATGGCCTGCTAGGTGGTGATCCCCAGGATTGGTTCAAACGCGTGTAATAATAAGACGGGGTTGTATACCATGGGGACTAAAATATAAATTTTATGTAAATTAGGTACTCATTATAATAATAATAATAATAATAACATGAGCATGGGACCAGGACACCCAGGCAAAGCTGGACGTAACTTCTCTCTGTCCAGAAGTGTAGAACTAGTAATTTCACCTCTGTATAATCAGTTACCAAAAGGAGAGAGACCAGAAAATAAAACTATGGTGTCTGAATATGCGTGGGTGTAGTCAAGTGATAAGGAGAGAGTAGCCGAAACTAGGGGGTAAAATTTGTACCTTGATGTCGAGGATTTGTGTAGGACAAATTTAAAGGTGAATAATGAGAGGCAGACAGGGGACAGGTGAAGGGAGTAAAACCCTGGTATGTCTGAAAGGGTAAGTGAAAAATATGGTGTGGTAGTACTGAAGAGTGTTGAAATGGCGAGCTGTATGATAGATTACAAGGAAGTAAGTCATAGAATATTTTTGATCAACTTACAGGTAGAGAGTGAATTATTTATTAAAATGACCGTTTAAGTATCTGGGAGTGAGAAGCTGGAGCAGAAAGTAGAAAGTTTTGGGATGCTTTAATATTAGATATAGAATGATACTGAAGGAGGATTTAAGAATTTGTGACAGAACAGTGAAGGAGACTGAAGGAAAATATGAAGTGTCAGAAATGCATGGAGATGGAGAGAGACTGATAGACAGGTGCACTGAGAGGGAGCCCAGAGGGGGAATACACAGTCCCCAAAAAAGAGAGAGGTTTATAAATATACATATATGTGATATAGTGGAGAAGACAGAGGATTGTTAGGTTGTACAATGTATTGGTTGACTGAAAGCGAAGAAAGTTGACTGATTTGGGAGTAATATGATGATCAGTAGAGATCCTGGTCATTATTGGATAGAAGCAAGAATGAATGGAAGGTTTAAGGTATAAGAAACAAAAAATTAAACTGTTATAAAAGTCGAGAAGTTGAAGAAAGAGATTGTTGATACATGATTGAAAGGAATGACTGAGACAAGATGATCACATAGAGGATTGAATGGGGGAAGTTGAAGAAGAATGGAAAGATTTCAAGGGTGTAGACCTATATAGTGTGGCTGAGATATGAATGTACAAGAGAAACAGGAGATACTGGTGAGGAGAAAAGTTTGAGGTGCTAATTTAGGAGAAGAGAAAGACATAAAACACCATTTACAAGTAGGGAGTAATGAAAGAAGGAAGGAACACAGAGAACAAAAAACAATGGAAGTAAAGAGAATGGTGAAAGAATGCTATAAAAAAAAGAACAGATGAAAAATGAGGAGAATGATTGTCACAGAGTTTTAAGGAGAAGAATAAGCTGTTTGGGAGAGATATAAATAAGGTGAAAAAACCAAGAAAACAAAGAATAAATCATAAACAGACCACATGATAACAATACTACAAGTTGAAAGATATTATTACAGTATGTGGTTTAGAAGGGGTTGAGAATGAAAGAGGAGATGTACTGTAGAAAAATAGAGAAATAAAAATAGAGATGGGGAGAATAGTTTGAGCAAAAGCTAAATATAACAGTTAAGACGGATTTATCTTGTCTGGGATGTGCAGGAACTAATTATGTTAAAGGGAAAGGTGAAAAAATTATAATTGAAGAGGAGGTGAAACTGGTCGTAAATAAAGTAAAAAATGGCAAGACACACAGAGTGGTTAGAATCAACGTTGATATGTTAAGGATAGGAGGTGGAAAGGTGATATTACTGATGACATGAACAGGCGATATGTGAAAGAGGTACAGGTGTTTATGGAATGACAGAGAGCACGTACGGTTCTCCAGCAGAAAGGGAAAAAATTAAGTAAATATTGTAGAAGAATAAATATGTTAAATATTTTCAAGAAAGTAAAAGATTGAGATATTACTAAGAGAACTGCAGCAAAAAACAGAGAATGGATTAGGGGAAAGGAAGGGTGAGTTAAGGAAAAGAAGAGAATGTGTAGATAAAGTGCTTGTATTAGAGAGCAGGAGTTGAAAGATCCTGAAGGACGGCAAGAATTTGTGTGTAATATTATTGGTATGAGAAAAAGCATATGATTAGGGAGATAAAAAAGTATTGTGGGATGTAATGAAGATATGTAGGTTATATTTTGAAGCTAGTGACCACTGTACAAGGGTTTTATAATGAGTTAGGCTTGACTCAAAATTTGCCAGAAAGAAACTGATCCCCGATGTAATTTTGGTTCTTTAGTATTTTCAATGGTGAAATAATAACAAGGAAAAGCAAGAGTATTAAAAAGTGTTCATATTTCGTAAATAATAATAATACTAATAATAATAATAATAATAATAATAATAATAATAATAATATAGGGTGCAATGAAAAGGAGTCAGTTGTTTGCAGATTGTACTGTTCTACCGGACGATTCAGATGAAAAGTTGCAAGTGGAGTAGGAGAAAGTTTATAATGAAAGTAAACAAAAGTAAAATGATGAAAATAAGTACAGCTGGAAAACAGAAAAAAAAATAGTTGCTGCTATCTTATATGGAGGTAGAATTGAAGGAGTGGGGTGATTGTATGTGTCCGTGAAAAGAGAAATAAGAGACGAAATGGATCACAGAGTAGGGGAGAGAACAATGTGCGAGGCATAAAGGAAATTTTTAGGTAGGGAGAACTATATCAGAGGAAGCCACGATGGGGATGATCAGGGGATACAAAATGCAAGTATATGTGTGAAGCAAAGCAACAGGGTAGGAGCAGATTGAAAGCAACAAGAAAGACATGTGTTTGAAAGAAAGATTTGAGCTGAATAGGATAAAAAAAAACATACTTAATGAGGAGGAAGTGTGGAAGTGAAGGAAGTTTCGAACAGAGAGCAGTTCATGATCTGCTCAGGTGGTATTGGCATAATGAGTGAATGAGAAATAAGCGATTGGTGAAAAAAATTGTATAATTCGGTTTTGTATTGTAGTAAGGAGAGAATATGAAGGAAATTGAAAAAATTGAATAAAGGTCGCATGAGAAGTGAGTGGAACCAATGATGTGTGTAGATGTGTGATGCAAGACTTCGTGAGGCAACAGTTAAACCCAGATAGGTATTTAGGGGGTTGTTGAGCAAGAGGAGCATCATAGTAAAGCACATCTGTTGTAAGAGTGAAACTGGTTGAACAAAAACGACTTTGTGTTGGCCCTTGGTACTGGCCAGCCTGCACTACAGAGGGAAAAGGTTTAAAAGAGTGAAAAAAATAGTATTAATAATAATAATAATAATTACGTCAGGATTGATAAATTACTTGAGGATTAAATGACCTTCTACATTAGGAAACTCTGTAGAGAAATTCTCCATTAGAATTCCAGCGAACATTACTACGAAGCTTGAGAACAATTTCCTGGAAATACCGGCGTCTATATCTATCTAATATCCAGAGAACTTAGAGAAATAATCGAGAAAGGGGAATGTTGGATAAAAATTATAGTTCAGAATTGTTGAAACGAGGAACCAGCCACCCCCGTCCCCTCCCTCCCCTTCCTCCATTCCTTCCACCCATTCCTCCGCCACACATTAGGGTTATTAGCCATTACCCATTACCACAAACCACAAGTCTAGAGCCTCAAACTCCTCCAGCGACCATCTGTTTGCCCAGGATGTGTCCTGAACAAACCAACTGGCGCTAACGAATGCCCGTCGAGGTAAACAAGAGGTAACCAAGAGAGGAATATTCCGGAGCCTGGGTGTGGGCGTGAACGTGTTTGACGGAGATATAAGAGGCAAGTTGTTAGGAGGTGAATGCCATCAGCAGGTGAGCGTTTGCAGCAGATGAACGTCGTCAGCAGTAATGTCAGGAGAGGATCTCTATTCGGAGTATCGTTAGCACAGATGCATTGTCAGCACAGGAGAATCATCAGATGACTTACCCCTTGTCAGGATTGTTGTCCGGGTAGTTAAATCAAGAACACAGCAGCACCATTAGAGAAGGATCACTGCTAATGGCTTAATTCATAACATTGTTATACACGGGGAAAAGAAGCAGACAGGAGGTTTAGCAACACACTACAGCCTAACCCTACTTAACCTAGATTCTCGTGACTCGACTTAATTTAGCCTTTCCTGACCCGGCCTAACATAGCTTCTCCTGATACTACTTAACCTAGCCTCTCCTGACCTAACCTAACCTCTCCTGACCCGACCTAACCTAGCCTCTCCTGACCCGACTTGACCTAGCCTCTTCTGACCCGACCCAACCCTCTTCTGACCCGACCCAACCTAGATTCTCCTGACCCGACATGAGTAATCTGACCTAATCCAAACAGACTTATGCCTGTCCTCGTCTTTTACTCTTCCACGCAAGCAGAGAAGAAGGCACACATAGCTGCCGCTCATAGGAACATATTGGAAGAGTGTACGTGCCTAGGCTGCCCCAAATAACATTTAGACCTTGACAGCAACCTACAGTACATACACATTCCTCCAGCTTCCAGTCGACCTTCCTGTTGCCGCCTCTATGCACCCTTTCCAGCGAGGACTTTCTTCCAGCTTCACTTGTCAGTTTTAGGTTGTACAGTATCGTGTCCATTGGTTCTGCTCCTGCCTTGTCTGTTGCTATTATGTTTACCGATGACCCACTTCATGCTGTCATGGTTGCAAGGCTTTGTGTTCAGAGACGCCCTCTCAAGGTTCAGGAAAAGGAGCAGGGAAAATCATAAAGGATGTGAGAAGCGAATAGAATATCAGGAACTAAACATGGAACATCAGGAACTAAACATGGAACATCAGGAACTAAACATGGAACATCAGGAACTAAACATGGAACATCAGGAACTGAACATGGAACATCAAGAACTAAACATGGAACATCAAGAACTAAACATGGAACATCAGGAACTAAACATGGAACATCAAGAACTAAACATGGAACATCAGGAACTGGACATGGAACATCAAGAATTAAACATGGAACATCAGGAACTGAACATGGAACATCAGGAACTAAACATGGAACATCATGAACTAACATGGAACACAGGAATAAAACGGACCATCGAAAACTCTTAAAGAATGTAAACGATGCACCAACAAAAAACGACAAACGAAAACAAACAAACAAACACACAGAGCCAGATAACAAAAAGACTCCCACAAACAATACAAAACAAGTGAATAAACTGAAAATAAATAGCGGAAGTGATATGAACAAAGAACAGTCAAATGGACACAGTAAAAAACAACCAATTAATTAAAAAGACAAAGGTTTGAAATACAGAAACCTAAGTCGACATACGATAAAGGAACCGAACTTTAAATTTTGTGTATATGAACTTTCTTTCTCACTTAGCCACAGAAACATTTACTCATGACTTGAAACTCCTTGGGACTATTTTAGGATGGTTAGTTATCACGTTATTAATCATAGACCACAAAGCTGATTTTTTTTAATAACGAGAAAGGGAAAACACAAAGAAGAGTGTTTTTTTTGCGTGTGGTTTTAACTGGTTGAGGAGTGACTGGAGTAAAAATGAATGACTGTTTGGGCGTGGGAGGTAGTGAGGATGTTTTCTCACATTCAACCACAAAAGAAACATTTAATCATGACTTCCAATCCCTGAGTATTACCTCAACCAGGTTAATTAGGATTGTTAATTATCGACCACAAATGACCAAAAGTTGATGTGCAGGTTGTCACGAAAATTTAAAGAGAGAAGCACACAGAGGGACAGCAGAGAGCAACAGGCTAATGTGACCCTTTGATGATGTCGGCCGGTATGGAAGATGACAGGAATAAGGTTCATAAGACAAGGGTGAAGAAAATAATAGGGAAGTTGGTGTTTACTAAAGGGAATGGATGAAGGGAAGGGAAAGGAAGCAGTAAAAGAGAAGGAAAACAGCAAAAGAGAAGAGACGTACTGTAGCAGAAGGAAAGGGAAGTAGTAGAAGAAAAGAGAAGTAGAAGAAGGAAGGGAAGTAAAAGAAGGAAAGGAAGTATTGAATGAAGCAGCAAAAAGAAAGGGAAGTAGCAGAAGGAAAGTGAAGCAGCAGAAAGGAAGTGAAGTAGTAGAGGGAAAGAGAAGTAGCAGAAGGGAAGAAAATTAGCAGAAGGAAGGGAAGTAGAAGGAAAGAGAAATAGCAGAAGGCAAAGGAAATAGCAGAAGGAAGGGAAGTAGAAGGAAAGAGAAGTAGCAGAAGACAAAGGAAATAGCAGAAGGAAGGGAAGTAACAAAAGGAAAGGGAAGTAGCAGAAGACAAAGGAAATAGCAGAAGGGAAGAGAAGCAGTAGAACGGAATGGAAACAACAGATGGAAGGCTGTGGGGTGGGACACACAACTGACGAAGGTACCTGCCTCCGTCCTCTACTCCCCCATCGGGCTAAAGAAGGACTTACGTGGACACCGCTAATGAAAATGAGTGACACGGAACATCCACATCGTTACTCAGACATCAACATCCATCCACTTACTGTTGTTGGTGTTACTGTTGCTGGTGTTACTGTTGCTGGTATTACTTTTGCTGGTGTTACTGCTGCTGATATCACTGTTGCTGGTATTATTGTTACCGGTGTCAGTTGCTGGTGTTGCTGGTGTCACTGTTGCTAGTTTCACTGTTGCTGGTATTATTACCGGTGTCACTGTTGCTGGTGTCACTGTTGCTGGTGTTACTGTTACCTGTGTCACTGTTTCTGGTGTTGCTGTTTCTAGTGTTGCTGTTACGGGTGTCACTGTTACATGGCGCCGAGTCCTTCGCTGACCTTACTGACGTAGCTCTGTGTACACCTACCGTTCAGTGATGATGTTAACCCCTCGATTACGATGACAACACCTCGAGTACGATGACTTAACTGTTTGAGCTTGATTTGATGAATAGAGGGATCATTTTACCGTACTCAAGGGGTTAAATCATCGTACTCGAGGTGTTATCAACCTACTCAATGGGTTAAACTTTACGTAGCACAGTATTCCATAACGCTCACAGACTGCCCTTCCTACAAACATCAACAAACTTTCACAGGGCAGATTCTCCCAGTCAAAGAAAGACATCTAATCACAAATTTAAATC
This sequence comes from Homarus americanus, assembly GCF_018991925.1. Classification (NCBI taxonomy): domain Eukaryota; kingdom Metazoa; phylum Arthropoda; class Malacostraca; order Decapoda; family Nephropidae; genus Homarus; species Homarus americanus. Next base: position 433,634 of record NW_024738086.1, on the reverse strand, counting down.
CCCAGGCATTACCTCAGTCAAGTTAATTACCACATTATTATCTGCTAGACACAAATGATCAGAAACCGATTTCCTGATTACACAAGAATGTGAAAATCTGAAGAAGAGGAAGATATATTTGGGTAGTATTCAAAGGACGAGACGAGGATATTAGTGAAACTCAAGGATTGTGTGGACAGTGGCGGGTATTAAATTCGTCTCTCTCATGGAAAATAGACAATAAACGGACAACGAAAAAATTCAAAAGTAAACCAATACACAGAGAAGGTGCAAGGAAGAGCCACACAGTCAACGCGAAATATTATAACTAAACTGAAAACAAAACACAAACGAGATGACAACACAAAGCACATGTCAGCCAGATACAGTAAAAAGCAGTAAAATATGAAAATAAAAACGAGGGAAAGAGAAGCCACGGTCGACGAACCCTCAGGATCTTCCATCAGACATCAAGAAACATTGTGGACACGAACTCTCTAATTTAGTTAGTGAGACATTTAATAACGAATTTAAATCCCCAGGTATTACCTTAGACAGGTTAATTAACATGTTAATTATCAACCATAAATCACCCGAAGCCGAATTCCTTATTACCAAGAAATTTGAAATTTGAAATAAGTGAAAAGAATTATTAATTAGATTATACTAATGGGATGGAACGTAGTAATTATTTCTGACAGTGGAAGGAGGGGAAGCATTCCTTCTCTCTCTCTCTCTCTCTCTCAAGAGTGAAACACTGTCAACGTAGCAGTTTCGTCAGTAAAGCTCCCCTTCAGAGCCTTTGTCAACACAGCACCACCACCATTAGGAGGAAACCCTGACGTGTTCGTCCCTACTGCTGCATAAGAGAAGGGAAGCAGCAGAAGGGGGATGACCTGATACATGACTAGGGGAAAGGACGCCTGTACCCATCTTCTACTCCTCCACCAGGCAGAAGGAAGGCTCACGTTGCTGCCACTAATGGGAATGTATGGCGCGGACGTGCGTGGTGGGGCAGCTGCAAATACCATTACCGTGACAGCAACTTGCGTACCCACTCCTGCTGCTGCTGGTGCCATTATCACACGGCTGTGTGTCTGATTGTTGTTGTACTCTTTTGCCGCCGCTGACACCGTGTCCAACACTGTTCTAGCTGTTGTTACTACTCTTGTGACAGCTTTTATTTTCTAGCGACGTTCCTGGGTTGACTCGTGAAAGATAATGGAGACAGGAATTTTTAAGAGCTCGAGACTTCAGGATGTGTAAAAAGGATGTAATCAGAAAGTGAAGCATTCTCTGGACACATCACGTTAGGAAGGTTAATTTGGGACGTTAGGTAGTGTAATGGTGGTCGAACATATTATACATGCTTGTATGGGCTGTTAGACACATTTTCCACCATCACCTCACTAACATATTCATTCCTATATCCAGACGTAACAAGCACTCAAGCACAAAGAGCGAAAAATATGTTGGAGAAAAGAAAAATATATCGACCAAAAGTAAAAAAAAAAAATCAAGACTGAACAAGAAATCTCTCCCCGGATCATCCATCAATTATCAAGTTTTGGAATGTCGAACTGTCTCTCACTCAATCACAAAGAAACATAATCACGACTTTTAAATCCCCAGGTATTACTACGACCAGGTTAATTACTACATTATTAATCATAGACGACGAATGATCTGAAGATGGTCTTCTGATTACCATGAAAATTAAGAACAGAAACAAGTAATTTGATATTGATTTGCTGATGTCTGGGAAGGGACGGTACGTAATTAATAGTGAAGGTGTGGAGAATATTGAATATATCTCTCTCTCTCTCTCTCTCTCTCTCTCTCTCTCTTAGCGAACGAGATCAATAAAGTACCTCAGGAATTTTATCATAATTACCAAACCTAAAATATTTCATTGTTCATCTCTTACATGCTGTGTACATGACAGACCCTGTATATGCCAGAGCAAGTATTGACACACTACGCATGCCAGACCCGATGTATAACATAACTTGTATATGACATAGAAAGTGTAACGAATGACGGACCCGTTCAGTGTATGACATGTGATGTATATGACAAACCAAGTACAGTATATGGCAGACCAAATATATGATACGCCTTTGTAGATGACATACCCAAGTATATGACACGCCCTTGCATATGACAGACCCAAGTATATGACACGCCCTTGCAGATGACAGACCCAAGTATATCACTAAGTCATCCGAGAAACCCGGTATTCTGCATATACGGAATAACCCCCCCCGCCCCCCAGCTGAGTGTAGCGGCTATAACACGGTGCTTGGAGGCTTCACATGCAATCAGCAACACCGCCATGTCGACTGCCTCTGTCATCGAGATTAATATGTCAGTCGTGAGAATGAGGCATTGGCTAAGGTGTTAAACCGCTTGAGAACTCTAACCTAATGGTCATCAATGGTGTCTTAATGGATGAAATGGGTTGTTAAAAAGGTCGTTTGTGGATGTTACTGAAGTGGTTGTTGATAGGTAATGGGAACTTTATTTAGCCTTAGTGTTGAGTTGTTGTTGTTTTTGGTATGGCTTTGTGTTGCTGTTGTTGCGCTGCTTTGTAAGTTTCGTGTTACTTTTTTGTAGGACTTGAGTTGCTGTTGTAGTGCTGCTTTGTAGGTTTTGTCGACAGATAGACAAATAGCAGATCGACAAACTAAATGATAGAATAGATAAGTAAAATTTTTTGAAGTATTTCACTGTGAACCCCAAAGTACCTGTCTACCTGTGTGTGTGTGTTTTCGTAATTACTACTACTACTACTACTGTTAATAAAAATAATAACCATTCTTGCCAAAAAATCATTGTAATATTTAATATCGGCACAAACATGATGGTTCAATTATGATTCATTAAGCCATTAAATATATAATGGCCTCTTGAGCATTACTCCTCAATAGCTAATCTCACCTGTGTACTCTCGTGACGGGTAAAATGGACCAACCACACCGAGACTAAGTCAGCGGAAAAAAAGTCAAAGATAAAATACCTACCACGTGTTTCTCCCTGTCGTCATCAGTAAAGTCAAAGGTCACTGGTTGTCTTAGCGGGCATTTTTAACTTTAGATAAGGGGTCAGGGGCTACTGGGAAGGTCATGGGGTCATTAGGGTCAAAAGTCTGTGTCAGGTGAGCTTAATTGGTTAAGAGAATCTCATTATCCCCGTAAAGAATGAAACAGTCTGAGCCTTAGCACGTGATTCTTGAAGCGAATTAGTTGATTGAAAATATGATTAATTCTTATGGCTAATGAACCGGATTAATTAATTCATACAAGGTATACATAAATAAGACTCTCTCTCTCTCTCTCTCTCTCAGTGGGTGTTTTGAGAGAGAGGCAGTGAGGCAAATAACAAAAACACACACATAACCTCCTGGAGCAGAGAATAAATCAGACTTGCCACCGCGTCCTGGGAACTCTTGCAGCCGCCCCTCCTACCCGGCCCTCCACCTGGCCCTCCACCTGGCCCTCCAATCGCTCCTCCACACTCTTCACCCTGTCCTCCACACCCTCCACTCGCCCTTCTCCATCCTTTACTCTTTCCCTCCACACTCTTCAACCTGGCCCTACACACCCTTCAGTCTCCCTCACTAACTCACCCACCGCCACCCACTCACCACTTACCACCACCCACTCACTTCACAACCAACCACCACCAACCAACCCACCCACCAACCCCACACCAACCCACCCAACACCAACCACCAACCAATCCACCCACCACCACCCACCAACCACCAACCCCACCACCACCACCCACCACCATCACCAACCAGAATCAACACGCACACCCACCACCCCACCAACCCACCACCATCACCACCCACCACCACTCACCACCCCACCCATCCACCACTCTACCACCACCCACCACCACCACCCACCCCACCACCACCCACCACCACTGCCCACCACCACCACCCACCACCACCACCCACCACCACCACCCACCCACCACGTATCACCACCCACTCAACACGTATCACCACCCACTCACCACTTTATCACCACCCACTCACCACTCTATCACCACCCCACTCACCACTTCATCACCACCCACTCACCACTTACCACCACCCACTCACCACCACCCACTCACCACCACCCACTCACCACCACCCACTCACCACTTATCACCACCCACTCACCACTTATCACCACCCACTCACCACTTATCACCACCCACTCACCACTTATCACCACCCACTCACCACTTACCACCACCCAGTCACCACTAACCACCCACTCCTCACCACTCACAACAAGTACTCCCACCGTGCTTTAATCTCCTTATTTCTTTATACAAAATAATTTTATACACCTTAACTCTCTCTCTCTCTCTCTCTCTCTCTCTCTCCAACTACTAAAATATCTGAAAATCTATCTAACTTTCTATATATTCATCCATATAAGATAGAAGAACGAAAAAGCCTCATGAACCATTCAGGATTCGAACCCAAGACCTGAAGTGTTTCGGGATACTTGCTTCCCAACTACACCTCGGCTCACCCCTCACCTCACCTCGGCTCACCCCTCACCTCACCTCGACTAACAAGGTCAATATCTGATGGTTAGGCACCCCAGTTCAGGATTAACCACGCTAATAATAACCTAACCTAACACCCCAGAGAGCGTTTTGGCGATTACTCTTCATGTGAAATAAGTTGAGGTTTCTAATCTTCAGGTGATCTCTTGTCTCATGTTAGAGCTGATTATTAACTAGAATTAAAATGTAAATAAAATGCAAAGGATTGTCGCCGAGAGTAGAAATTGTCCCAACAAACCTACAATTGTCGCGGGCGAGACAGTGTTATTGTTTTTAGATAACAGTTATTCACTTCTTGTGGCATTTAGGAGGCATATGTTCGCCCGACGCACGTTCACCAGCATTACGAGAGTCTGAAGCGATCGCTACCGTGCCCCGTGCCCCCCCCCCCCTTGAAAGACTGAAAAAAGTACCCGAACGAAAAGGAAAAAAAACAACCTGTGAGGAATAAAGCTAAATAAAACACCCTGGGAGGAATAAAGTTAAAAACACACAAAAAGATATTAAAACAATAAAAAACATGGGGAGAGAAACACAAAGAATCATATACATCCCGGAGAAATAAAACAACCCAATGACACCGAGATAAAAATAATCTAAAAATAAAACTCACGGGGAGAAATAAACCTAAGAATTAAATAATAAAAAATACCTGCAGAGGAACGCTTACCTGGGAATAAAAGCCGATCGAGGCTAGACTGAGTGAGGGAGGGAGAGAGGGTGTTGAGGCAGGTGGGTAGGATCGTCTATATCACTTCGGATCCGTCCGGGGATCCTCTTTGATCCCCTTCCAGACTATAAATGATCCAACATCGAACCACAACAGCGAGTGGAGGGGGAGGAGGGAAGGGGTGGGTAGGTATTAAGTAGAGGTAGTGGGAGGTAGGAGGGTGTGGGCTCCAGGTACCCAGTCCAGCCAGGGTTTTAGTCAGCGCAGGAAGTGTGTGGTTCTTGCCGAGTTTTTGTGGTGGTTGGTGGTGGGCTGCGGCGCCGTGCTTCAGGCTGGCCGATCACCGGGAGGATTACGGCGGGCAAGAAGAACGGAGACATAAGGGCTGATTCACCGTCGGAGGCGCTGCACCGCCCACTCAGCTATTGGGGAGCCAGCCAAGATACCCACACAGGTCCTCTTGCGTTCACTTTCCACCTGGAAGAAATTGCGTCTTCATCAAGACAATATCCCACCAGTTACAGAAAAAATCTCACTACTTGTAGACAAAAATACCCCCAACTGTGAAACAAAATCCTACTCGGAAAAAATCGTACCAGTTACAGAACAAATTACCACCTGATTTAGTATAAACTTTCACCATTTACCTGGCAAAGTCCCGCAAGTTTGGGGAACAAAATTTAATTTTATTAATATTACTGTTATTATCATCATTATTATTAGTAGTAGTAATAGTGATTCTACTCTGTCACTAATAATAATAATACCACCATTACTACTACTACTACCACTACTACTATCACTACTACGACTAGACCACACCATCTACATGTGCTATGAGTATCTTATGTGCAGGGTGAGGGATGGTGACACTAGTGAGGCCACCTGTGTGTCTCGTGATTCAGGTGTGCTGCTACAGGCAAGATGCTCTCGTAAAATGTCCGAAGGTGTATGACCGGAGTCCTTGTAGCTCCGCCTTAACACACTTGGGTGTGCCTTAACCCCGTGTTACCTCCTCCTTGTGTATGTCCGTATGAGTGTGATTGTTTTTTGTGTGTATGTTTATATGCATATGGTGGGGTGTGTGTGTGTGTGTGGGGATGCCCTTGTGAGTGTGTATGCGCGCATGTAAACAAGCACTACACACACACACACACACACACACACACACACACACACACACACACACACACACACACACACACACACACACACATAATATTTACACTTCGGGAACGCCATGTTTGACAATCACTCACCCTGTTCCGCTGAATGACATTACACAAACTTGTGCTGACCATTTTCTTGGGTTCTTCGCCTTTTTCCCCCTTTCTGGAGCATTACGTCTCTGTGGCGAGTGTTTGCCTGTCTGTCTGTCTCTAGCTTTCTCTATTCGTGCTTGGCTGTTCCTTTATTGTGCTTCTTTTATTTAAATTTCCCTTATGGTTATCTGTTTAAATTGTTATTGTCTTCTGAGTATTATCATCCTTGTCTTCATTTCTCTATACAATGTGTTTATATTCATTCCTGTATATATTGTGTTGACATGCTTCTATACATTCTATCCGTACACATGACTGTATAAAGTTTGTGTGTGTGTGTGTGTGTGTGTGTGTGTGTGTATTTCCTACCTGTGTTTCACCTGTATTTACAAATTCTCTCCTACAAAAACTCAAATATTTATCTCATATGTCCAATGTTTTCCCACAAATACTGTTTTTTGGATGATGTAGCGAAGTGCATAGGGGGGAGACAGAGAGAGATAGAGAGACGGAGAGATATACAGGCAGACAGACTGACAGGCTGAGGGGAATGAGAGAAACAGACAGAGGTAAAGAGATACAAGACAGAGAGAAGGACACACACACACACACACACACACACACACACACACACACACACACACACACACACACACACACACACACACACAGGAAAAAAAGACACAAACAAGGCAGACAAAAAGACAGGATAATTAAATATATATTTAGATCCACAGACGCATAGACATACAGACAGATATATATAAACTGACAGACACACAGACAGCTTCACAAAACAACAGATAGACAAACAGACAAAATGGAAAGCACCTAAACACACATACACACGCATGAATTCAGTAACCTAATTTATTGTTTGTAATTACCAAGAAAAATTCAGCCCTTTATCATTACCTGGTCGGTACAAACTTTCCCGTTCGCTTTGACACCTCGAAAAATAGTGCTCGTGAAAGGTGAGATTTATACTGTTTCATTCCTTGTGGTTCTTTGTTCTAGTGTGTTGGGTCTTTGTCTGTCTGTCTGTCTGTCTAATGGTGCCACACTGCCACTAGTCGTCTTCATATGGGTGGCATTGTTGGCATCTGTGTGGGCCACGAAAATAGCGATCAGTGTGTGTAGTCTGTCACCCAGGTAAGTCTTCACAGCCATTACCCATGTTTCTGTACACCACCCACGTACACTACCACCTTCGTACACCACCATCACCCACGTACACTACCACCACCACCACCCACGTACACTACCACCACCACGCAAGCACACCATCACCACCACTTACGCACACCACCATCACCCACGCACACCACCACCAATTCCACGCACACCACTTCTCACCACCACCCACGGCACCATCACCACCACCACCCACGCACACCACCACCACCATCACCCACGCCACTAACACCTTCGTACACCACCATCACCTCCACGAGCATTGTCACCAATTCATTATTTCATGTTCACTGACTCAACCACTACGCAGCATACCCAATTAATTTACGGCCACACCACCAACACCCACGTACACTACCACCACCCACGGGTTGACCACCACCACCCACGCATACCATCACCCACCACCACCCACGTACACTACCACCACCATCACCCACGTACACTACCACCACCATCACCCACGTACACTACCACCACCACCACCCACGTACACTACCACCACCACCACCCACGTACACCACCATCACCCACGTACACTATCACCACTACCATCACCCACGTACACTATCACCACTACCACCCACTTACACCACCACTACCACCCACTTACACCACCACTACCCCAACAGACACAGGTACCAGATAGGCTTGATAATAAGACTCGTCAAAGATACGGGACTCAGCACGGGGTAGGGAGGAACCTTTGTGATGTTGGCGCCGTCCCTCCACCTGCCAACTGTTAATTAATCCCCAGGTAGCTATAAATCTCTCCTCCAAGCCATGAAAGACTCCGCCAGCACAAGCATTCAATTGTATGCGGAGTTCACCCTCTTCCACTCCGCAGACATGCTTGTGGTAGTTACAATTTGACGAACATGAGCCTGACGAACATGAGCCTGACGAACATGAGCCTGACGAACATGCGCCTAACTTTTGTTTGTATACTAGAGCTGGACAGGATCTGGCTTTCTTTTTCTTCGTTTACCCGACATTGACGTGTTTTTAGGGGGGAGGGGATACGCGACCCAGTGAACGTTCGTCCTCTTTTCATCTAAATTGCTCTTTCTGCTTGTACGAGTGTTAAGCTCAATTGCCTTATAAACAGTGTCACCACGACCACCCAACAGTGCCCAGCTTTTCTCTCCTTTAAGTCGAGTCACAGTATGAGAGATAACGCCAGATGAATGTGTGTGTGTGGTCAGTACAGTCGCAAACAAAAATTCACTACCTTCCAAACTGAAACAGTGTCGACCCCAAATAAGATAAAACAGCACACCCGCACCAGATGACAGTCAGGGTAATTCAGTTCGGAGACTCAATCCGTGACTCAATTGCACATCGGGGGTCAAACTTTTGTACGCAACTATTTCTGTGTGTCTGTGAACTGTATCTCTCTCTCTGTACGATAATGTGTCGGTGTGTGAGCCTTCAGGTGTAACATCAACCAAACAATGAAGAAATTTACGCAAACAATAAAATTAGACAACATAGAACAAATCAGACCTTGAGAACGTTAATTAATAAGAAGAGTGTGAGTGTGAGGAGACTGGCTGCAGGGTGTGAGTGTTGCCTCCATCCTGTACTGTACTTATAAACATGGCACTGGGTGTCTCAGAACAGTGACAGGTTAACACTAAGAGAAGTGGAGGTGGGTAGTTTGAGAGACATTTTCGAAGAGTTAAGATAATTGACAAAGCTATGAATGATAATGGCGGGTTAGAGGTTGACGAGGAAGATTGTGAAAGGTTAAGAGAGAAGGATTGACCATACTCTACACTACTCCACACTACTCTACACTACTCCACACTACTCCCTTCATTAACCCCTCCCTTCTTTTCTTGGCGCCCTCTAGCCCCCTCTCTCAAAACCACACAAAAGTTAAGAAATAAAAATAAGACAGAGAGACAGACAGAAAGACAAACGGACATCAAGGACTCGTCTATAAGAACAACCAAGGTCGTCTTGGCAACATCACCAGAAGTCTACCCACTTTCTTACCTCACCAACGTGTGTGTGTGTGTGTGTGTGTGTGTGTGTGTGTGTGTTTGTTTGTTTCCCCCATGACTCAGATTAAAAGTTTTAATTAGTAATAAAGAAAACGACCTTCGTATCATAATGTTTTCACGTACTTGTATTTTTTTTTGGGTTCTTATTCACATAATCCCAGCAACATGCTAACTCTGTACACCTTCTACCAACATCTTAACATTATTACTTACTATGTCAACCTTATGCTAATCTTAATTTGACTTGGACTGTGTTATTCATTTACATATTTTAAGTGTCTTCATAGGCGTTTTAGTGATGAAATTAGACGTTAAGGTAATTCAGTTTGTTTTAAGGAAGATTATGATGATGAGTTATATAAATCTCTCTCTCTCTCTCTCTCTCTCTCTCTCTCTCTCTCTCTCTCTCTCTCTCTCTCTCTCTCTCTCTCTCTCTCTCTCTCTCTCTCTCTCTCTCTCTCTCTCTCTCTCTCTCTCTCTCTCTCTCTCTCTCTCTCTCTCTCTCTCTCTCTCTCTCTCTCTCTCTCTCTCTCTCTCTCTCTCTCTCTCTCTCTCTCTCTCTCTCTCTCTCTCTCTCTCTCTCTCTCTCTCTCTCTCTCTCTCTCTCTCTCTCTCTCTCTCTCTCTCTCTCTCTCTCTCTCTCTCTCTCTCTCTCTCTCTCTCTCTCTCTCTCTCTCTCTCTCTCTCTCTCTCTCTCTCTCTCTCTCTCTCTCTCTCTCTCTCTCTCTCTCTCTCTCTCTCTCTCTCTCTCTCTCTCTCTCTCTCTCTCTCTCTCTCTCTCTCTCTCTCTCTCTCTCTCTCTCTCTCTCTCTCTCTCTCTCTCTCTCTCTCTCTCAATTTCACTGACAAAGTACAGAGCTGCCAGCATCCCTTTACCCTGCTCTCCACTATAGGATTTTTTTTTCAGCTTGTACGTAACTTCATTTCGCTACTTGTATGTTATGGTTTTACTCACTTTACTTATTATTTTATTCGGTTTTATTTCATTACCTTAGAGACCAATTTTCATGACAAATATTACGGTTTGTAGTCAGAAGATCTTATTTAACGATAATTCTTTTGAAATATGAGCATTTAATATTATGTAGTGATTATATGTGGGCCAAATATATACACGAGACGTAACTTTTGTGAGTGATTTTTTTTTGTATTATATGCACTTTTGAATTACGATAGTTTTACACACAAAAAACACATACACACGCACACACTTATCTCTTGTGTTTAAAAAGTAATATACATGACTACTCGAACTATGGAATATTTCTTCATTTATTCAGCTTTGCCTTTATTATGCATTACTAACGAAACCTTGTAAAAATAGAACCCATTATCACACTCAATAACATCTACCATTAGAAGTACACACGACTCAGCGTCCCATTGTTGTGTCTATTATATTTTTAAGCTCGTTATCTCTCTACTTATATATTAAGGAGGCGACTGAATAATTACATACCCCAGAAACCCATCTAATCCCCTCAAAACCCTTTAGAAAAGTATATGTAATCTCCGGCGCCCTTTAGCTTGTACTCTTAAATCATAATATTTAGGCCCGTATTCCTTTAATGTTTTTAGTTTGTTTTCTCCTATACATCATAAGTCGTCCCAAGTCGTAACTCTGACTAGGTATTGTAGTTTTTATCAATCAATCTCTCTCTCTCTCTCTCTCTCTCTCTCTCTCTCTCCGTAGAGAGCAGAAAGAAGAGAAACAAGAAGGCCAGAGAGACTAATAGAGTGAGGATGAGAGAATAAAGATGGTATAATGGGAAGGAGAGAGAGAGATGGTGATTAAAATAAGGAGAAGTGATAGGCAAGAATAAAGAGATGAAGAGATAAACAAATAAATAGTGAATGAAAGAATAAGGAAAGAATAAACGATGAAACATAAAATAAAGAATTTTATTTTAGAGGAAGGAAATAATTAATAATTTTATGAGTTATAATGAAGCCTTTCCTGAGACTGACAAACTCACATATCCCCTGAAAGAACTTTCCTCTCCCACCTTAGTCCCTCCGCCAGAATGACTGTTTACTCTGCCTCAGGGGAACGAGAGCTTCTGCCCCTACTCCGACAACTGCTGCAGATATTGACTATGAGGCTACAGTCACTGAATGCCGCATAGATCTGCGGCTCAACTAATTTAACACAGATAGGATAGCTTCTTATGTATTAGGATATTTAATATTAAGGTAAATAAATGGTGGCGAAGGTGTGGCTATTGGGGGAGGCTGGAGGCCACGTAGTAGTAGTTTATAGTAGTAGAAGTAGTAGTAGTATCATCAATTTCTTGTCTGAGATAAATATTTTACTTGAACCTATTAAACTAATGAAAAAATCCCGCGGCCTGCCATAATCACGTGACTGCCAGAGGTAAACATCAAAGCAGCGACCGTTATTGGGGTCTCACTGCTTTATCTAACGTGTACTTATGGTTCACTAAAACACCACGAGGGAAGGTCTCAGCCTCTAGTGTTGTCCAGCCATCACTAACACACACACACACACTGAGATAAGCAAGAACATTATTATTAATCAGAAAGAATAGTACAAATGCACATACAAACAGATGCAAATGATAGTATAAAGATCGCATTGGTTATTCAGCCGTCACTGGTTGAATAGCCTGGTAGTCTACGCGGCCTGCTATTCATCCGTGAATCTACGCTTGACACGACCAGCTACAAACAGAAGTTTTCAGAACGAAATGTGTTTGTTTGTGTATAACTGATAATGATTTGTCTGCAGGCAAGTTCCGTTAATTTAGGTCCACAAGGGTCTAGTTACAGATATACTTTTGTTAAATAAATTTATGGGTTCACGGTTGCGCAACTATCAGGCTATTCATCCGGTAACGGCTGAATAGCCACTGCCTATAAACATACAGTACAAGGACAAGTCAGTCGGCAATATTTCACCAGTACACTAACGCTCAATGTTTTACTCCTATCGTTCTAAAAAATAATTGAACACACAGGCGTTGTTAAAGTAATTTTTCTCTGTATCAGTCTGTCTGGATTTATCATTGGCATATCCAGCAGGTGTTACTTAAAGGTTATTTTTAAATTCTGAACTTTGGTAAAACCCAAAATAATTATAACTTCACAAGACTTGATGACGTAAACCCCAGATCCTGTACGATATTTTATAATGTTAATATTCTAGCGTTGTTCACTTGTTCATACTGAGATATATATTATGCTCGTTTAATTTGTTCTTATTTACTAGAGAAAATACTTATATTTGTTTAGCTTGTTCGTCCGTACCTACAGATTACATTTGATTGACCTTTCTCGTATTTACTAAACACAACTGTATATTTCTTCCTTAGTTTTCTCGTGCACGTAACAATATGTATTCTTCTCGTCCTTGTAACTCACGTGTATCATAAAATAATCTTATCTCGTTCTGCTCGCTGGCACAACAACACACTCTTTCAAGCTTTCTGGCACACCCACACCATACTGTTCCTCCATTTCTATTCTTTCGTACACACTCCATAAACCCTTCCTCTCGTTCTTCTCGTTCGTACACACTCCATAAACCCTTCCTCTCGTTCTACTCGTTCGTACACACTCCATACACCTTTCCTCTCGTTCTACTCGTTCGTACACACTCCATAAACCCTCCCTCTCGTTCTACTCGTTCGTACACACTCCATAAACCCTTCCTCTCGTTCTACTCGTTCGTACACTCTCCATAAACCCTTCCTCTCGTTCTACTCGTTCGTACACACTCCATAAAATATATATATACTATTTCATAGTATTTGCGTACCATGTTGTTGAGTAGATCATTTCAGAAACTTTTTTTTATAGTAGTTGTCATGGTACTAAGTAGATCCATGGTAGAAAATACGTAATATTGTTGGTGTAGGAACTCAAAATACGTGTGAATTTGTTTCGATAATGGCAAAACGTTTAGTATATGTTGACTAACCCAAGTCGAGTAATATTTCTCCACTGTAAATAAAAATCTGGAGTTTTGTTTACTTCACAGTCAGACTCACATGAACGTACACTATTCTTTTGTTTGGGTCATGAAAAAATGCTCAAGTAATTGTGCCCTGATCATGAATCCAAATAATTCTACATACCTAAGTCAGTCCTGCAGCCTGCATTGTTTGGTGCAGTGGTGGCCGAACTCCCTGACGTTGTTGTGGTTCTTTATTTATGTGTGAGGCATAATTACCCTCACATATTAGCCAAGGCCACCCCGGGGGACTGGCTGGGGCAAGAGGGCAAGGCCACCTCACCCATGGCTCTCATATATTAACAAGGACCACCCTGGGGCCTGCAGGACAATAGAGCAAGTCCATGTACTACAATGTGTCTTCTTCTTCTTCTTCTTGTATAGGATTACTTTTTTAGAAATCTTGAATCTGTATATGATGGTTTGAGAGTTGTATAACTGGTGTACCTCATGGGTGTGTGTATAAAAGTGGTTTACGTGTTTGTATGTGTGGAAGTAGGTCCCATAGGAGTGACGGTCCATTCGGGGGCAGAATGGATACAGCATACGGTACACTAAACTTACGGTGCACAAGAATGCAGGGTAGTCGGCATTACAGTCGAGCTCTTATCACGTATCCAAGTAAAAAAGTTGTCCTGAACGACAGCAAAGTGAACTAGGGGTGCTATGGACACAAATGAGAGACCCTTAGGATAGGAGACCGTGTAGGCGTGTAGAAATCCCATTTGTTTATAAATGTGTAGGTGTTGTGTAGCCAGAGAGAATACGTGTGTGTAGACCTTGCTTTTATGTGTGGGTGTGTAGTATTCCCAGTATATCTCCCGTGTGCGTGTTTTTCTAAGTGAGGAGGCGTATACTCGGGAGTACGTAAGCGCTTATATCATGCTTGTGTATATTTAGGTCAAGTAAACGTATGGTCGTATATCCGTGTGTTGGCAGACGTGTTGTGACCGTGCGTGACTGTGGATGCGGGGAGGCGGACAGCTGGTGTTTACATCACCATCAACCCTGACTCAAGTTTTCCCCCATAAGAACAAATGAATGCGTTCACTGGGGCCAAAGTCAAGTTGTAAATTCCGAAGTCGATTTAACTACACCACTTTAGGGAGAAAAAATTAACTTACGGACCTCTGAGAATCCGTACCTATGTTAAGTACTGTGAAAGATCAACATGTATTATTCCCTCTCACGCTATGCCTCCACTTCCTGCTATGTCTCGTATACATGCTATGATTTCTCTATTATTGGTGCATCTCTCATACTTGCTATGCTTTATCTGCTTACAGTGTTTTCTATTCGCTCTATAATTATTTCTCGTATTATGATTTCTCTTCACACGACTTGCTGTTTTTCTCCTTATAAAACTTTATCTTGACGCTAAGCTTTCTATGCACGTCCTCTTTCTTCATGATAAAGTTCTTCCCATTATTTAACTTTTTTTCCAAGTTAATCTCATTTTACACAATTTTCTTTTCATGTTTTGCTTTCTCTTCATGAAACTTTTTCTTCTTCGTGTAATGTTTTCTCTGCACAATTTACCCTTCGTGCTATACTTTCTCTTCACAAAACTCTTCCTCATTTTATGCTTTCTCTTCGCACAGTTTTCCCTCCATGCTCGAGTTTTCCTTCGTGATAAGCTTTCCTTTTTTTTACGCCTTATGCCTTTCCCTTCCCTTCCACCTGAATTTTTCCCTCACCAAAACTTTTGGTAAGACTGGTGACGTATTTGTGTGGACTTAACGTGTCCAAGAGAGGCAGTCAGCCGAACAGATCCAGTGTGGGACGGTGTAGGAAGGATCTCCAGTCACCATCTTACGCTTTCAGCAAACATTGGTTATATAATACACTTACTGGCAACCGTCTCGCCAGGCTTTTATTTCCGACTTGTCACATCTGCTCAATAGATGGCGCTATAACCCAACCATGCTTCGTCGACTGTGTTAATGCTGGTGGGAGGGAGAATAGTGGTGGTGGAGAGTTTGGTGTTTGTGATGGAGGTTGTAGTGATAGTGAAGTTTGTTGGTGTTGGTAATGTTGGTAGTGGTGGTTGTTGTCGTGGTAGCGTTGGTATTGTTAGTGGTGGTAATGGTGGTAGTAGTATCAGTGGTGGTAAACGGTACTCCAGGATTCTGTTGTCTACTCATGCTGGCGATGTTATCATGATGTTCAGCTAAACACCCTTTTGGTCCTCTTCTTTGTCTGCTGCCGTCACTACGCGTACAGGTTTGTGGTGATTGATGAACCCTCTGTAAGGTGTCAGGGCTTTGTTAACTCGCTACGTGAAGGATGTTTGTCCAGAAAACCGTCGGGTCTATCACGTATAACAAACGATGAAAGATTTACCTCATGATGTAGTGTTTTCTTGGTGACGTTCTACGGATGTTTGTGTGGTAAGCTGTGAAGGAGTTGGGAAGGTTATGTCACATTTAGTTGTTTTTAAATCCATTCTTCTGTTGAGTTGTGAAATCTTGACGTTCATACAGAAACTCAAATGTTAATTACAGGTGACTGATTAGTGCGAGTTACTTAGACTTATATCAGAAAATACAAGAAGCACTGAAAACATCCTAGACATTAGGTGTCCCACGTACAAGAAGGCGCCTCACAGCCCTCCTCACCACTGGTGGGACCTAACACCGAGTAAAGCCATTCACCTCAACACTTCCTCCCTCTCGTCACTTTTATAACACTATTTCCTTGGCCAGTCTGTTAATTAAATTGAGTAAATTCTCACCTGTCACAATACACGTCACTCATCTCTACTCTGCTCACTGAGCCAAATCAAAGGAAGGTCTTCACTGGACGAGTCACGCCGGGTGAGCCTGAGTAGCGAGATGACGGCAAACGCCGCTGATCGTTTTTAACTAATTAAAAAGAAAGTTTTATCTCATAATTTTTAATTGTTTTAGGAATAGTGTAATTACTAACCATCCTACACGCTTAAAGTCCTTATTTTTTCGCCCCCAAGGCCCGTTATGGGTCGATGACCTGTCCCCGGGTGGGCTATTCCCCGTAAATAATAATAATAATAATAATAATAATAATAATAATAATAATAATAATAATAATAATAATAATAATAATAATAATAATAATAATAATAATAATCCTGTTTCACTTTAAGATATCTACGTTATCAGTGTTTCACTTGCTAATTTTTACCTCCCCGGCTGGGGCTGGGATAGAGACTGAGGATGAGATGAGTTGGAATTTTCAAGAAAGAAACGAAATTTGTGGAAATTATATTGTGTGTGTGTGTGTGTGTGTGTGTGTACTCACCTTTTTTCGGGAAGGTTAGAAAAAGTGAGTGTAATCTGAGTTGAGTTAATAAAAAAATCTGTTGAAGTCAATGTAGTTTTGGCGAATGCAACACACAACCAACATGACATCTTGGCCACATTCAGTGAAAAATACCGATTTACTAAACCTTTCTGGTATAAAACTTAACAGTCTACATCCATGACAAACACAGTTGATGATGTAAAATGATCTTTAGTGTAAAGAGCGGGCTTTTTTACTCTCTCTTTGGACATATATATATATATATATATATATATATATATATATATATATATATATATATATATATATATATATATATATATATATATATATATATATATATATATATATATATATATATATATATATATATATATTTTAGTGCGTCAAACTACGGCGGCAAAATACCATAAGTATTGTTTCGTCTCTTTGTAGACGAACAACTTTGTTTCATTAAGTTGTATGGATGCGCACTCACGTCACTCAGCCTGGGGTACACCTCCAAGTCACCTCAGCCTGGGGGGTTCCTCGTTGAGGGCACTCTCACGTTAGCCAGCCTGGGGGTAGACTCTCAAGTCACCAGCCTGGGGGTACACTCAATGCTACCAGCCCGGGGGTACACCTCAAGTCACCACCAGCCTGGGGTACACTCTCACGTTACCAGCCTGGGGTACACACTCACGTTACCAACCTGGGGTACATCTCACGTTACCAGCCTCCAAATTCACGTCACCATCCTGGGGGTACACTCTCACGTTACCAGCCTGGGGGTACACTCTCACGTTACCAGCCTGGGGGTACACTCTCACGTCACCATCCTGGGGGTACACTCTCACGTTACCAGCCTGGGGGTACACTCTCACGTTACCAGCCTGGGGGTACACTCTCAAGTCACCAGCCTGGGGGTACACTCTCTAGTCTCCAGCCAGGCCCGGGGGTGGGGGTCTAACCCAGATATGTGAGAGAGCCGTGGCCCAGGAACTTGATGCTCGCAGATTCATTTATCAAATTTTCGCTTAACTGGGGATGTGAGACCGCATCCAACTGGCCCACTTACACAAGGACACCTAAATGGCGGGTTAAAGTGCCGACCAAATTGAACTGAAACTCTAGACTTAACCTCCTGTCCCCGTGTGTTTTTTTTTTTTTTTAATTCTCACTTACAGGAAACCAAATTAACATACAAAACCTTGAGATTCCCGGACCCTGACTTGGCTCTGAGTACGGGAGAAATTTATCTTGTTGTGAAGGAGACCAGGGGGTGAGAGGGGGAGGTAAATGTGACCCTGGAGACTCATGCTGACCTGCTCCTCGCCTCTCCTGATTCTCACCGATGTTAAATTTTTATATTTCTTTCAGTATATTCCCAGTGTACTTTTGACCCCTGTTTGATCACCATCCTATTGTATAAGTAGGGTTAAGTGTGTTTAAATGGTCGTTCATATTACCAGTTAGTGGGAAACCTTAAATTGTGAGCTTTTGAGCAACCTGGGCCACCACACATGTCATGACTTATTCCTCTGGACGTGACCATCTGCTATTGTCAATATATATTAGTCTTTTTTCTCTCTCTCTTTTGTTTTATGGTCCTCGATATCGTTTATAAATTTATCATCAGGTGAATTCAGAAGAAAAAAATATTGATGAAAGTTCAAGGTAGCAACTGCATGTGTTAGCTTTCATGTGTCGATCATAAATCATAAATCCTGACAACTACATCCACTTCAAACAATTAATAGATGTCAATGCACGTTTTTTTTTTCTCGTGGCCAATCGTTTTATTGTATTTATTTTGTATTCGTTATTATATTTCTATTACACGTATTAAGATTACTACAAAAAATGCTGGCGATGTATCTGAAAATCCTGTGTTACTTGGATTTATTTCAATTATCAATGATGTCAAGTAAATTGGTTCCATCGTGCCCCCATTCCCCCCGGACTAAAGCTCATAGGCGGGTAAACAAACTATAACAAGAGGCAACATCTTCCCTCAAATTCTACACTGGTGCCAAATCTTCCTTCATTGTGAAACCAATTTTCCTCATCAGCTGTCAGTCACCTGCAAAAGATATAATTTTCTTTAGTTTTGAAATTCGCCTTTATTATCTTCAGGTTTTATTCCATCTAGAAAGGTATTGTTCTCTACGTATACCCTAATAACTGCACAAACACAACGCCATCCAAAGCAACCAAGTTTATTAAAAACAAACAAGCTCAGAGATAATCCTTACAGCTTCATCTGGCGCGACTCACGTGTTGTTGTGGATGGACCAGCGACCATCACACATAGGTAATCGCTTGAGTTATTGTGAGGTAAATATACTCTGGGTGTCACTATACCTCTCATAACCCATTCCTCCCTCCTACCCCTTCTCCCTTCTCTCTTCGACTCTTTCACAGCAGCCCCCCCCCCAGATAAAGTATCAGTATAGTGCCAGATGTTATCACTGTTGTATGGACTTGTAAAGAGAGAGATGTGGAGGTGGGAAGAGACGAGAGGGACGAGTGAGTGAGGATGAGAAAGAAATAGAGGAGAATCCGAGTGAAGTGGTGACAAGTCTCTCTCTCTCTCTCTCTCTCTCTGACACTCATGAGGACAGGTGTGGACAAGATAATGCAAGTTAACGAAGGTCAGGCAGCGAGTGTCAACAAACGTGGGTTATGAAGGCTGGAGCTTTGTGGTGTAGCCAGAGCGATCCCACAAGGTGATGAGCTGTGACTAATTTCATTTCATATGCATGTGTGTGTGGGTGTGTGTGTGTCCCAATGCCTTCATGTGCGTGTCTATGAATAAGGCAAGAAAATAAGGCACGATATAACTAACCAGAAACGATAAACTGCCATAAGACTTTAACATTAATCCGTTTTAGACAATCATAAAACACACAACAACCTCGCCCCGCCCCCCGCCATACTTCAAACGATTCTTTAATTAACTCTCTCACATTAAAGCCCATTTTGCTCCCATTACCCGGGCTGAAATAGAGATACATTGCTGCGTGCTGATAATGTTTCACCCGGACCTAATACACGTAATGGGCTCCAAACATCAGGGGAAATACGGAAAGGTTTGACCTCATCAGACCTGCTCGTGCATTGTTTAATTTCTTCCGTTTTCTTTTTCTGGGTTGTCTTTTCAAGGAGCAACTGTAGTAGATACTTATAATAGGTGGGTTTTTCGTGATATGATACCCAAGTGTTGTTCATATTGATAGTTATGTTATATCTTACTAACTTCTTAAAAGTCATACCCCTGCCCTGCCCTGCCCTGCCCTGCCCTGCCCTGCCCTGCCCTGCCCTGCCCTGCCCTGCCCTGCCCTGCCTTGTCCTGCCCTGACTGAAGATGGTAATTCCTGTTCCAATTGTATTAAATTGAAAATGGTCTCGAGGAATGATGAATAGACCTTTAAATTGAGATATATTCGTTAGACTGCTATAAAACGTAAATCTTGATGATATATGACAATGTTATTTTATATTTTCATGGAAACACTATGTCTGTGTTGACTCTTAAGAAAGTGCAATGAATTCTGTCGAGAGAAAAAACTATTAGCCCTACATTTGGGGGGGACATCTGTGGTGGTATAATTTTATGTATTGTGCCACATCTTGTGACAGAAGAACCCGGTGTGTGTGTGTGTGTGTGTGTGTGTGTGTGTGTGTGTGTGTGTGTGTGTGTGTGTTTCCTTCATCACTCCGCTCCTCGTACACATAAAAATAACAAAGACCTTACAAAATTCTATTATACACAGTTTAAAACTTGTGCTCTCACCAAGGAAAAAATTATTCACTTCGTATCGTTAAACTCAATGAGTCACTCTCAGGGAAAATTGGCTACAACCTCCCATGAAAAACTAGATTTGTCCAACTTCGTATTTATAAACAGGTGTAACGTAAGAGACAACAATGAACTTAGTACAGTTCATAAAATAAAAACTTACAATAAAATATCCAAGGGCTCTATGAAACTCAACATCAAAACGAATAAATCTGACTACAGGGAATCTTAAGAAAAATCTTACTTTTATAAAAACCAGGTGATGTAAAAAAAAAACCAGGAAAACGAAGGGCAAAAGAACTTGGCATAGTTTACGCTTCGTAAAAAGACAATAAACGCGAGAAAAAAAACGAAAGAGATGCGTTCACAGGATCGACTCACAGAAAACGAGAGTAAGAAAACAAACGACCGTCGCCATGTTAAGGTGGAAAGAGCATCTGAGTGTGTGGATTCTCCGGTGTGCGTTGGGTAGATTTTGTTCCCTTAACCTGGTGACTATAAGAGGATGCATCCGCCTTAAGTGGCGTCTCACGATTGGAAATTTTGGCGTAACAAAGTTGACCGCTTGCCTTGTACCGTAGCTTTAAGTGAGCCAGACAGATAAGTTGACTGCTCCCTCCAGTTAGAGCGTGGGAGAGGGAAATTTGACATACGAACCTCTGAGAATTCAAGTCCAAGATGAGTGCTGGCCCTTCTCCGACCTCCTCAGCTTATTGGCGAAGACATAAATTTGGCAGCTCGGACCGACGATGCATTTAAATGAGGTCTGATGAAGGAGGAACCAGCCGTGGAGGAGGTGGAGGGCGCGGGTCAACTGGTGTCTTCCTCGGTTAGGTCGTGTTATGTCCCAGGTTCAAACAGGATGTGTCTACACCTCACGGATTACACTCCAGGGCAGGATTCCTAAGGACTTTAAAGCTATTTTTTCCCTCATAGAGAGTGAATGAATCCATCTGACTCACTGAACCTACGATACAAATATGACAGACTTAAAGAAGTACTATATCCCAGATCTAGAAAGTTCACTTATTCGCCGTTGTTTATATGATGGTTTGTGGGAACGATGTTGGTGTCACTCTTTTGGTATATTTGTTAATGTTAGATTATTGTCCTGTGTCAGATGTTTAGTGTCACCTTAGTGTCGTGTGTAAATTATATTTATGTAAGTTTGTTATTATCTGGTAAGATTTC
Organism: Homarus americanus; assembly: GCF_018991925.1. NCBI lineage: Eukaryota > Metazoa > Arthropoda > Malacostraca > Decapoda > Nephropidae > Homarus > Homarus americanus. Next base: position 411,718 of record NW_024738086.1, on the reverse strand, counting down.
ATTTTCATACAACTTACTATAAAGGTTTTTTGTGCCGAGTTACGGTATTGTTAGAACTCAAACACGGTGTACACTGTAAAAAAAATTCTGAATTAAAGTATTTCACTCTTACTTTCTCAAACTCCACAAATATCACTCCGTTGTATAACCCGGGTGTAGGGATCCCAAGGTATCGTCAAGGATCAAAGGTGTTTTTGTAAAGGGTTTTCAGTTCTCTCTGGGCACCTATTATTGCCTTAACATCAGCGTCTTCACCGAGGTCAACAGCCCAGGATCACATGTCTCGCCCCTGGTTGAAGGATAACTTGGTGGACTTGGAGCATCGACTCCTAAGGCAAGCATACTGAAGGTACGTCAAGGAAGGTGGCCTTTTATGTCACCTTTTTTAGGGTATCGGTTTGGTTAAATAATAGGGATTGATTTCCGTAATGGAAGTAGTGGTAATAGTAGTCGTAGCGGTGGTTTTGGACTTCATTTTTTTTTCGTTATTACAGAAGAAGCAACGAGACAAAACAAAATCGAATTTGGAATTTGAAGAAAAAAGATAGACGATTTGTTCTGGCGTTCTCAAGAATGAGGAACATTGGTGCCTTAAAATATACACACGAGGCGATCATTGTATTTGTTTTGGTGTTGTAAATATTATTTCTAAAACTAATCATCACATTTTTTCTTGTATTCCTCAGAAATTAAATTCACTGATAACGGGTCACATAGCCGTGGTTCGAGTCATTTCCGGCTATATATAGTTTCAAAGAACTACTAAGCCATTGGAATTATTTATAAGCTGTACTTAACTAACCCTTCACACAGGTGACTCAAGATAAATCTATTACCTTTTCCTGATGAATTACACGCGTGGAGTGAGTTAAGATCACCGTCCACTACAAGGTGTTTAGTTATGTGTTGTAATATGTGTGAGGGATTAGATTACGTTAGATTAGGTTAGGTCAGGTTAAGTTGGGTTAGATTAGGTTAGGTCAGGTTAAGTTGGGTTAGATTAGGTTAGGTCAGGTTAAGTTGGGTTAGATTAGGTTAGGTAAGAGCATGTTAGGTTAAGATAGCCTTATAGGTGTTTAATCTTCACGTGAAATATTCTGGGGTTCCAATGTCTTTTATCTGTATTCATATCTCGCCATGATGGAAGGAACATGTACAGTATATAGACAACAGATGACTTAAAGTGGGGGTATGGTATTAGACGAGTTGCTTTTAGATAGATTTTCAACTTCCTACTAGAAAACTTCAACATAGCTTGATGACATGTGAATTGTTTAGTCAAAGCTTTGATCTGTGACTTTCAGCTTCTGTTTTCCTTACTGTTGACATTAGAGTACTTGTACTTGCATCAGTACTTATAGCGGTATCAATATCTGTACTTCTTCCTTTTATTATACTTATTTTGTTTGGTGGACTTCAGAGGATACTTTTATTATAACTTTTACCTGTTTCTGTACCTGTAATTGTCCCTGTACCCGTATGCCTGCACTCTTCTTGTCTCCATACCTGTACTGCTGTCACTGATACAACAAGCTCCTGTACATCATGTAAGATGAGTGCTGTAGTCTCAGATTCACACAATAATTTCTTAGTCCACTGCATAAAACAAAAGCAGCTCCCCTAACCACTCATGAAAAACGTAATATGTGGTAACCAAGCCGTTTCTTGCCAGCTCGGGAATGAGTTAAGAGGAATATGCTAATTTACCCCATCGAGTCGGATTGTCTCTGAGTCTCCTGGCTGGAAGAGCGCTGCCATAAAAAGAAATACTTACTCATATTGTTCCCGGCGTTTATAGTTTATGCGCGCACCCAACGCCATCGGAACCCATATAGTGGGATCAGTGCGAGGTTTAAGAAGTTCAGGAAGTAAATGAGTAGAGTTCCCTTGGTGTTACATCCTCATATAAAGTATTAGGGATAGTCGTCGGTCTCACGGGAGTAGGATTTTGTGTCAGGAGACTCCAAATAAGTATTTGGTTTTCGCGTTTATAGCTGGAAACATGCGTATTATAATACATCTCCGTGAAGAGTATTCAGACGCTCTTTGATCTCTCAATATGGTAAGACTCTGGCGCAAAGGAAAACTCGGTGGGGTTGGGCACAGGCGCAAAGGCAAATATTTATAACTACAAGCAAAATTGGAATAAAAAAATCGATATGAAAAACACGAGCCGCTGAAGTATCTGATACGATAGAACAAGGAGAGGATGTTGTGACAGTATATAATCGGTGACATAAGTGTTTCTATGATAAAAATCGTGTCAGAGTAGTTCTGTCTGTTTATCACGTATGTCCCTTTTTTTTGGGGGGGGGGGGACATTCGCAGATCCCAGAAGCGGGGAGGAATGGCAGGGAGGCTTTTATGTGATGTAGATCCACCAGCGTCGTGTGATGGCCAGTACCGCGCACAAATATTGTCAGCGTCTCTGGCTATAGTTTTCCGATTTAGTTCTTTTTTGACTTATGTACTGCAGAGCGACGCACTTTACATTTCGATAGCCTTACATATATATCCTAATGACTACAAGTATGCTTTAGTTCCTTATAGGAGAAGACTTTAACAGCCACCAACAACATGGAGTGAGCGGATTGTCATTAATATCAACTAATCTTATATTCGTTATTAGCTCCTCACGCCAGTTCAGTTAGCTGGAGTCCGCTCTTCTGTACCCCACTTAGATTTTCCTCTCCGGTTAACGTAACAAAGTTGACCTGGAGCTGGTCACTGGCTGCATAACCCACACGGGCGGAAGGAACATGTAATCCGTCAATCAGTCAATTAGTTATTCAGTAAGTCAGTCAAGCAATCAAATCAGTCAGTCAATTAGTTATTCAGTAAGTCAGTCAAGCAATCAAATCAGTCAGTCAGTTACAGTACTCTTGAAAACTTCTGATAAGAGAGAACGGGATGTTTTACATGGTCGTAACAAACTATGAATGACTGAATGGTAAAAGACCTAGCGTAAATAACAGCGACGTACTGGGGTTTGTTTTGTTTGGAGATAACAGAGCAAGACACAGCTTACCTTACTTACTCTTAACATTATGATATATACGCGTGAAACACTTACAAGCTTACTATGTTGGAAAAGTACCCCGTTCCTTCATGTTTCTGGTGGAGTTTTGATTAGGTCAAGATTAAGTAATATTGTGGCCTTCTTTTAAAAATGAATAAATGAGTAAAATGTATGTGTGTGTAATAATAATAACAAATAATAATAATAATAATAATAATAATAATAATAATAATAAACGGTTTATTAATATAGTTGCAGCCGGTGGCTGAAAATATACAAACTTACATTTGATTTAGATATAATGATATGCGTTGAATACATTTACAGGGCTGTACAGTACATAAATCAGGAGTTGTTTATTATTTTATCAATAAAAGTGTGTGTGTGTATGTGTGTGTGTGTGTTATGAGAATCTTCATGTATGTTGTCGTGAGCACCTACGTGTGTGTGTTGTCATGACGACCACTCCATGCTGGCCGTGGTTGGTGGTGTCCGTGGCTCACCGACTGTGTCGTGGAGTGCATAACACGGCCGGGGCGTGGCCACCCAGTGAACCCCGGCCGGAATTGTTTTAATTAACGAGTATTTGTACAACAAACTCGTCCGCCGTGACTGTGGTCTGTGCTGGAGTGTGTGTGTGTGTGTGTGTGTGTAAAGGGAGTACTAAAGCATGTTGTAGTTTAGTTTTTGCACAAGTTGAGGTACGACTTTTGTGTGACCCTTTGGTATCTTCACATTGAAACTCATGTCAAGTGAGTGGAACTGTAGGCGGTGGGTTTGCAGATGTTCGTCTGGCGTTACCGGTCTGAGTGTTAATACATAGTGAACAGGAGCGCCAAGCCCTGGAGGTGTGGTGCTGACGCCTTTTGTTAGTGACAAGGAGCCAGAGTTCCTTTATTAGACGGGGACAATTGTGTCTGAGGAACCTGCCCTCCCTACCACTCTTCCTCACTTCCACACTCATTTGCTCGCTTCGTCTCCCAACAGACTTCTCCCACTCACTTCCCTCTCATTTGCCCACTCGCCAGCTTTGAAGGCATCTATATATACCACTGAATAGAATTATCAACATGCAATGACAGCGCAGCAAGCAACAACAATTGTCATGGTAATTACTGTTGATTACGTTGTCTCGTTGATCGTTTGGTCGCTTGTGTAGACTTTAACAACGTTATGACGTCACAAAGGCTTCAAGTTAATGCTTGGAATTAGGGTCCGAGGGGTTTCAGATTCATTGGTGTGGGCTGTGGGGGTTCACTAATGTTCGTAGCACTTCAGAGACTGTGTTGTGTGCAAGCAGTCGGTCCTTGTGTAAGTACAGCCAGTGTATCATGTGTTGTTTAGTCCTGCAGGGGTTGTTCGCCTCATGGTTGGTCACACAGGACGGCTTCCCTAACTCTTTCCCTTTGTACAAAATGTAATATAACAAGATGACTTCAGCAGCAAACTGTATAATTCAGCCGCTTTATGTGATGATAGTCTTTGATACAGCACAGTGTGTGTATTGCTGGTCTCAAGACAGTTGATAACAAGTTTACAACACAAACACCACTATTACCCTACCCAGCAAGATGGCTAACGAGGGAACAGGAACATTGGTGTTGTGTGTGCATTTCAGTCATGTCGTTTAGGTTTCTGTGGGTTTATTTTACTGAGTTTCACATGTATGAAAGTGTGATTAAACGTCATTAATGTTCCCCAAATGATGACGTGTTATTTGATGAAAACTCTACCTGTTGTACTTTGTGACGTCGTTTGGTGTAAGTTCCTGGACCAACAGTGGATGGTACAGGTGGAAGTTTGGCGTCGATCATTACTTGCCGAACTGTCCTCTTATCGTCTTTCCTCTTTAATCTCTTTAATTTCGTCTTTTTTTAGCCACTCGCACAGTGCTTGTCGCTCTGGTCTTCGTGTACCTGGGTGCCGCATGACCTGTACTATATATCCAAGCCTTCTCTAATTACACATTAATGATCTGTCAGCGATAAACACCCCAATTCATTCGCATATAAGAACGAATGACCTTGTATGCATATTCCCGAGTGGGGTTTAGCCATGGTTCCCTCCAGCACCACTAAAGAAAAGACGTAATATTTACTAACTGGCATCACATTCCTAAATCTAACAAATTTTTTGACAACACCTTCATCCCACCATACGGTACCACAGCACTGAGATGTTGGGTATCTGCCGTACCTGAAATCTTAGGGGTACTGTACCATGATGGAATTCGTTCATATCTGACCAAAACTACCTCAGAAAAGTTGGCAACCATTTGTATAAAGTATGTGTGTTCCCAGATGGTACATTATTGTTATATGTGGTGTTGGGGCACTACTTCACCTCTTTGACGCCGTGTAGAAATTTGTCATCAGCAATAAGTAGTAGATTGCGCTATTCACTCATTAAAAATCTCAGAGCATACAGCAACTTCCTTCGTCTCCACATTTACCTGGTTTTTATATATTTCAAGACCAGACTTGAGTTCAGTTGACAAGAAGGAAGTTGCCGCTGCTGACACATGAAGTACAGCCGTGAATTTTTTGCTTCCTGCAGTAAACAGACAGGATAGGGCTAGTGTATATTTCTAGTCTAAACTGTGGCTACACATCCGGGTCCGGCTATCAGTTTGTATGCACACAAGGCCGAGTTGCTCATGGCTGTGTAAGTCTCCGTTAGTTTGTGTTGAGTTCTACTCCACAGATTTGGTTTAGGTAAGGCTACGATGTTAAACCATTTGTGACAGTGGTCTTGAATTAAACTAAACCTAACTGAGATTAAATTAGTAAACCTTACGTAAATTACTTAACCTAACTAGCCTAATCTAGGGTTATTGGCAGCAGAGGAAACACATAAAGGAGTTAAGTTGTTTCTCTGACCTGTGTTTCCTTAACTGCTCTATAAAATTATTGGGGAGACATAGATAATAATAGACAAGTATAGAGTCAGCTGATCATCATCATTTATATCTTAATACACCGACACCAAGCTCACCAATGTTGTTTAGGAGTCACGAACACAACATTTATGCATTTTAAGGGAAATCAGTAAATAACATTAGGTAATCCATTCTCAGCTGGGAGAACTGGAGTGCCCCTGTTACCAACCAGTAACCTTTAATAGAGAAGGCGAGCGCTGTATCCACCCAGCCATCGAATCCCTAAACACTGGTCAGTCTTTAATTAGATGATGAATTTTATCTCCTGACAAGATCTTCACTTTCATCCATTTTTTGTTTTCAATTCAATTTAGATTTAAAGCAAGTGAGTAGATAATTAATTCAGTCTTCGTCAAGTTCGAAGTTTTTAGTGATATATTTTTTTTCTCGTAAATATTGCATTATGGGACCTGACACAAGAAACTATTTAATACTTACTTGTGGTCATAATTCCCTGTACATTATTAGTGCATGAGAATAATGACTGAAAACTATTGATGTATTTCCTGTCATTATCGTAGAATTTATTGAGTGATGTAAAATAATAATAAGATACTTGATGGAAATTGAGACCTGTTGCTTCAGTGTGGATTGTGACCTGAGATAATGCATACTCAATTCTCAGTTAGTCATGGAATTTTTTATTTATTTGTTTTTACTTTAATATTCTCCCAAGTTTAATTTTAGAAACAGCAAGACAAATAGTTCAAGTAATTTGGGTTTTGTGTGTTGTGGAAGTAATATTAATTAATTAAAGAGATACACACGCTAGCTAAAATAGAGTATACTAATATTACAGTACTTAATAGCGATGCGATAACCAACTAAACATCACTTACACACTAAAATTACATTACTGAACAGCGACAACCAACTGAACATCAATCTTATGGTTTATTTAGGACAACCTTAAATCTATATGGTGGAAGAATGGAAATTCAGTCATGAAGGCATTTTTCGGCTTCAACCACCTCTTGTGAACCATAAATAAACAAGCAGGACAAGGCCTCCCAGCGGAACCAAATTAGCGAACTGGATCTAAAATATTACATCGAATGTGGCCTGAATGTAATTATATGTAATGTATTGTACAAAGGTTAATTAATTATACCAGGAAGAGAAAGTTTCTTTTTTTTTAATTAAGTGACCAGAACGTGGACACAAATTATAATTAGGTGCACCAGAAACATACTAAAATGGTGCTTTTGTTGTCCAAATGGTTCATTAGTTGAGGTAATTAGTATGGAAGGTTAGTATAGTTGCCATAGGGAGGTGAATACGCTGGTGGACCTCTTAAAGAACTACACACTTTACACTGCGTCGTCCTAGCAGTAAGAGGCGACTTACATGTGTATGTTGTACATGACTAAGCCTTAAATAATGCCTATACTACTAACCCAGGGACCATAACTTTCTAGGGCACGTGAAGATGGATTAGGTCTCTTAGTACCTGTGGTAGGTGAGTAGGTGGAACAGATTTACAGGTTTACAGATTTTCCAGAGATTTCCCCTTCATCAGCTGGTCATGTCATTCCACTTTCTTTCCTCTTAACTGGTTTACTGGTACCAAAATCTGATTTCTTACACTGATTTCCTGGGATTTACTTTCTCCTGGACGGAATTGCTAGAGGCGGTATCCATTTTCAGATATTCATGAGTCTCTGAGCTCCGTTTTCGAAATCCTCCATCAGTGTTCAGCCTAATTGTATCAAACACGGACCTCGTAACAGCTAGCAACTCTATCTTCCTACACTCCAAAATATACAGTTACCGTCAGTAGTTCCAGTTTAATTGGCTTACGGTTCTCAGTTTGCAGGTATCAGAAACTCGTCAGAAAAACTCGTAGGTATAATTAGTAAATGCACACCTGAGGGTCACCTGTTGTTGTTATTGTACGAGATTAACTCTTTTGATAATGTCAGGATTTTTCTTCATGCTATTCAAATACAAATAAGAATACAGTTACAGTGATTTCAAATGGATAACACAGTATTACAGAGGGTCAAAACCCCTCGTCTCATTACCAACGGTACAGTTATAGAGATTTCAAAAGGTTGATATTACAGATCAAAACACGACCTGCAATTAGTGTATTCCTATCACGTCTCATCAACCTCAGAACCATTGATACAGGTACAGGGATTACTAAAAGACACAGTACAAAGAATATAGTCATCAGATTACGTATTATATCATCTTATACACAAATATACCGTACAACGTTAAGGTATGTTCGTATTTCATTCGTCTTCATTCTCGTTCTTGATTCATAATTGGACATTCATGGTTATTACGTTAGAGACAGCATGACGATAGGTGCAGGACTTGTGTTCAGTCGTACTATTAATTCCGTTAGTTAATCAACAAATAGTTTGTATAATCAAATCTTTACTATTGACTTTTTCATTCGGATTTTTTTTCGTATTTTTTATTTTTTTTTATTTACTGTCTTGTAACTAGTTATTTCAACCCTTCGACAACTCTTGAGTACTAAGACTCTGTACTCAGGGGGTAAAGTCATCTTACTCATGAGGTTAAGTCATCGCATTCATGGGGTTAAATCATCGTCCTCATGGGGTTAAGTCATCGTGCTCGTGGGATGGTCATCGTATTCAAGGGGTTAAATCGTCGTACTCATAGGGTTAAATCATGGTACTCATTGGGTTAATATTCTGGCACGTCTTCCTATACCGTCTGGTGGTGAGGAGGGCTCGTCCTGGCTTGACAAGCAGAATTCCAGGCCATTACTCTTCACTTTGTCTTTACAACTATTTAACAAACTTGTCAGTGAGAGTTTGTGTCTCCACCAACTTACCAAGAATATCAGCATAACTTGTTGGTGTGGTGCCTGACACTTGACCTCCCTTTGTGTCTGACACTTGACCTATTTTATGTCTGACACTTGACCCGCTTTTGTAGCAGATATTTCGCCTGCTTTTGTGTCTGACACTTGACCTGCTCTTAGTATCTGACACTTGACCTGCTTTTGTGTCTGACATTTGACCTGCTTTTGTGTCTGACACTTGACCTGCTTGTGTGTGACCTTGGCTTAGCTCTGGGTGGCTGCCGTCGACAGGTCACAGCGACAAGGGTTTTGCTCATCAGCAGAAGTTGACAAGTTAGTGAAGCTTCCGGAGGCGGACACAAACAACTTGTTTGATTGTCTTTAATAAGTTAACAAAGCAAAGTTGAATGATAAAATCTCACCACAGACAAAGTATTGTTTTTAAGTATCGTTAACAACAGACACGTAAATAATAATCCAACCCTCAGGCGGTCTTGTATCCTGTTGAGAGGTTAAAGGAAGCTAATGATGCAAAGTTTTAATTTTAGTTCCTTTACAGTCATTGATTAAACAGAGTGGAGAAGGCACCTCCCTCTCCTAACAGCTGTGATTTAATTAGTAAGAAGTTCAGAAAACACACATTTTTACTTTGCTTTATCGGTTTCTGTTGAATTGCAGTTTTATTTAATGCTGTCTGATATTTTGGAAAAGAATAATAAACATCGTAATTACTCTATTACTATATATTACTATATGTTTTTTTTTACTTATTTCAGTGTTGTGAAGTACTATTTATTTCAATAAATATTTACGCCATACGGGGATAGTAAAAGTATAGTACAGACACGATAAATGGATCAAAGATGGTGAGGAAAGTTGTTGTAAAGTCAAATAAAACAAGAAATTGTGATAGGAAGAAGCGTATATAGTGGAAAGGGTGAGAGAACAAATGAATATGGTAAATATAGAGAAGAAGTAGAAGGAAAATTCTATAAATAACTGAGGAATGGAATAGTTAAGAAAGAAATGGAATACGAAAAGCATCAAAATAAAAGAAGAAAAGGTGTATACGTGAGGTAGAGGTGAGAGGATGTTAAAAATGGGAAAGTGAAACGTAAGGAGTGGATAACAAGAGTGTTTAGTTCACACAAGAGAAGAAGAATAACATTAGACAGCTTGTATAGTCCACCTGTATGAAGGAAACAGCGAAAAAATGAAGATTGAATGGTTGAATATAATTATTGAGACAGTCGTGGCTCATCCTCTGTCTGTGTGTGTGTGTGTGTGTGTGTGCGTATGCGTGTGCGTGTCTGTCTGTGTGTATGTATATATATGTGTGTGTGTATGTGATAGATAATATCATGAGCTCAACAAAAGAAGAGGAAAAAATCGACGAATGAGTTAAGTGTTTGTTTATCTGGAAGAAGTTTATGTCCGAGTGGATACAGAAGTGATATGCTTAATACTGAACACACACGGGATAAACAAGACCATTGTCGAGTGCTGTTTCAAGCTTCCGATGTAGAGAGTCAGACATATGTTGAAGTGTTTGGGGAGGAGGAACAAAGTCAGGGGATTATATGTGCTAGCCATTCATTAGCTCCATAGATGATATAATGAGGTGAAGACACGAGTGGTGAGTGATGATGTTTTTAGTGTACAGATGGGAGATGAGTCAGCCTCTGTTTACAATTAACACAGCTCACGGTTTTCAGTACAAGATTAAAAAAAAAAGATTTACAAATATTAGTATACGAGTTGGGAGTGTGTGTGGTAGAGGAAAGTTACGGGGGGGAGGTTAAGGTGTGAGTTTCTCTGCTGAATTTCTTTTGTTTTTCCTTTTTAATAGCAACCAAAATACATACGCTTACAGTTTGACTATTAGTTTTTGGAATAGGAAGTTGATATTCACTCAGATTTATCTTTATATCTAGTGAGTGTTTCCTGCAAAATTCCAGGTGTTTGTAACCAATAGGACCTGCGTGATGGATGCAAAGAGTGATTCAGTTTTGTCAGAACTTTACTCAAAAACCTACTTCTTCCATAAAGAAAGTGTTTAAACTTTCTTATTTATTGACCGATTTGCACCGTTCATATCTCATTTTACTCAGTTTTTTTTATTGTGAAAATAATGTCTAAAGAATATTTATTAGGTTTACAATATTTATGTTTTATGGCCAACAACAAAAATATTTATGAAGACTAGAAAGAAATTTCCTTTAGGTCATTATTTTCACAAATTATAACTGAATAAAATGAACTTTGAATGGTAAAAATCTGTTAATAAATAAAAGTGTTTATACATTTTCTTTTACTATGTTACTCAATGTGCGTAAATCTCCCCTTAACAAAAAAAATGATGGAAATAAGAAGGGAATGAAAAGAAGGAGATACATGTATGAATATAAAGTTTGCAAAGAGACGTAACAAAAATATAATGTGAATAGCTGAGAAAAAGACGAAATGTATTGAGAGAAGAAAGAAAGTGTGTCGAGGGAGGTAACAGATCAGGCTATACAGGAAAATAGTTAAGCTGACAATATCGTATGTGTGAAGCAAGGACTCATGAGGCGGGAGGAAGCAAGCTGGCAACAGTGGCGATGATGTGTCTGAGAGGACTATGTTCGGTGAATATGATGCAAGTGGGTAGTGACTTGATAAAAAGGCTCAACTACTACCTCTTAGAGACCCGACCAAGTTTTGTAAGAGTAATATCGACATTTTGATAGAGACGACAAAAAAAAAGGAGTATGATTCTAAGGTGGCCAGTAATAAACGGGGAGAGGATGGTGTGAGGCAGATACTGGATAGGATGAGATAAGAGAGGCACTGATAGGATAGGGTGAGTGAGTGTAGGTACGAGTGAGTGTAGGTACTGGATAGAATAGAGTGAGTGAGTGTAGGTACTGGATAGGATAGAGTGAGTGAGTGTAGGTGCTGGATAGGATAGAGTGAGTGAGTGTAGGTGCTGGATAGGATAGAGTGAGTGAGTGAATGAGTGTAGGTACTGGATAGGATAGAGTGAATTAATGTAGGTACTGGATAGGATAGAATTAGGTAAAAGAGTTACCACACAGAATGAAGTGAGGGACATCCATAAAACAGCTGCGTGTGTACATGATCGTTTACCGAAGTGTCCAGTGATTTGGGGAGATGGACGTACTGGTGGTGGATGATGCTGGTTTGTGTTGAAGAGTGAGGGATAAATCAGATGGACATTTTTGGGAGTGTTTGGTGTGTGAAAAGAGATGGACGCAGTAGAACGTGTGCTGTAATGTGAATGATTGATGGTGTGTGTGTTTGTGATGCTCCCCAGTCTAGCCGATTCCTGCATTAGTGGCAAGAGAGTTTATGTTTTTGCTATTGTTGATGTTACTGGTACTGCTATTCTTGTTACTCATGTTGCTACTGCTGCTTCCGTTATTGTTAATGAACCGCCCCTGTTGTTGCTACTGATGTTACTACAGCTGATGATGCTACTGGTTGTCTTACTGATACTAATTTTGCTACTTCTGATATTGTTTCTGCTGTTGTTGTTGCTACTAACCCTACAACTGTTACTGTTCCTCTTGATGTTACTATTGCTTATTATGTTGCTATTTGAGACGCCTAATTAACAAGTAAAGGCGTTAATAAAAAATGGATCTCCATGTGATCTTTGTTTAGTCCAGGTTAATTAAAATAGTTCATTGCAGGTTAATTAGCAGAGTTGAGTTAGTACAGGTTAATTAGCACAGATGAGTTAGTAAAGGCTAAAAATATTTATAAACAGCACAAAACATTATTTATAAAACGTAGAAAAATAAATACTGTTTATTCCATCTATTACAGTTGACTTCAATCAGGAGCCAATAGTCACACAAACAGTTTTATGGGCGATAAAAACCTCTCGAGCCTCTTGACGTGTAATGAAGTTTTCGCTAAAGATGCCGACAAAAGGTTTGACCTGCTGGTGTTATTGTGATCGGAGAGGTCTTGCGAGTCCGATATTGTGATCTGAAAGTCTTGCGAATTCGGTATCAGCATAAAAAAAATGTGAAGTGTTTTTAAGTTCTAGCCATATTGACAAAAAGAATAATTATATAGAACAAAAACAAGTAGACATGTAGCCGCCGCGAAATTACCAAAAAGAAGTAAATTATAAAAAAAAATCCTCACAAAATATATTAAACCGCTGCCAAATTACTAAAAATAAATAGATTCAAAGAAATAACGCAAATAAAATAAGTGATATAGTCATGTTTGTCCTTCTCGTGCAAAAATAATATAAAATGAAAATCATACATACAATAAGAAAAATTACCGAATATAAATATTAAGCATTTTTTCCGTAAATATTTTCCATCATTAAAAAAAAGTTCAATAAAAATCCAAAACTAAATTTACAAACAACAAACAGAATTAAACAGATAAGAGGTCTTTTAATTGACAATGACCTCAGCCGGGCTATATAAGGTCATAAACTACTTCATTACCCATCAACAATTCGCTAAAAGTGACTAGTTGGGTCCAAGTCTTTTAAATCTTCTAAGTAGAGTAGAATTTCGGTACAAATTCATGGCCATTTTGGATGCTATTCCTATAACGCTTAAATATTGAGTTAGTTAGTTGGATGGGTTATCATATCTCCTTTAGTTAGTGGAAGTGGAGAGGACCATAACATTGTACTGTGTGTGTGTGTGTGTGTGTCCCACCAAGACACAGAGGGAAGGGTGTATCTGCCACTGAGAGAGAGAGAGAGAGAGAGAGAGAGAGAGAGAGAGAGAGAGAGAATTATTTTGCTGAGTGTGGCGGGAAACTTGGTGCGACAAAATGGTGACGACACAATGAGAAAACTTTAAGTGTTGAAGTTAGTAAAGAATGGAGGTAGGAGAGGGAAGGAAGGGTAGAGAGGGGAAGGAGAGGGAGAACGAGTAGGGGAGGGGAGAGTGAGGGGTGATAGAGGGCAGGGGAGAAGGAAAGAGGTAGAGATTGGGGAGAGGATGGGGAGGATTGGATAGAATGGGAAGAGAGAAAATAGAGGGGAGAGGGAGAAGGACAGGGGAGGAAAAAAAAGAGGGTAGGAGAGAGGAGGAGTTTAAAAGTAGATGAGAGGAGGGAAGAGGGAAAGGAAAGGTGAAGTAAGGGAGAGAAAGGGGTGGGATGAAGGGGAACAGGAATGAAGGCTTAAAAAAAGGGAAGAGGGAAGAATGTACAAGAAAGATAGGGAGGCGAGAGAAAGGCGAGGGAAGGAAGGACGGAAGGAAAGGGGATTAAAAAGAGTGAGGCGGTTCAAGGAGAGAAGGAAAAAAAGGAGAATTCAAAGAAAATGGGGAGGAGGAAGAAGAGGAGGAGGAGGAGGAGGAGGAGGAGGAGGAGGAGGAGGAGGAGTCATAACTGTGGTTTTCCTTGCGGGTAAAATGACAGACTCACAGAGAGAATAGAAACAGACAGACAGACAGACATACAGACACCAGACAGACATACAGACACCCTGACAGACATACAGACACCAGACAGACATACAGACACCAGACAGACACCCCTACAGACACCCACACAGACATACAGACACCCTGACAGACATACAGACACCCACACAGACATACAGACACCCTGACAGACATACAGACACCAGACAGACATACAGACACCACAGACACAGACAGACAGACATACACACACTGACAGACATACAGACACCCATACAGACACCCAGACAGACATACAGACACCCCACAGACATATACAGACACCCACACAGACATACAGACACCTGACAGACACAGACACCTGACAGACATACAGACACCCACACAGACATACAGGCACCCACACACAGACATACAGACACCCACACAGACATACAGACACCCTGACAGACATACAGACACCCACAGACAGACATACAGACACCCACACAGACATACAGACACCCACATACACCCACACAGACACCCACAGACATACAGACACACACAGACCAGACATACAGACACACACCAGACATACAGACACCCACACAGACATACAGACACCACCCTGACAGACATACAGACACCCTGACACATACAGACACACTGACACAGACATACAGACACCCACACAACATACCACCCACACAGACATACAGACACCCACACAGACATACAACACCCTGACATACAGACACCCACACAGACATGACAGACATACAGACACCTGACAGACATACAGACACCCACACAGACATGACACCCACACAGACATACAGACACCCACACAGACATACAGACACAGACAGACATACAGACACCCACACAGACATACAGACACCCACACAGACACCCACAGACAGACACAGACATACAGACACACACAGACACAGACATACAGACACCCGGACAGACATAGACACCCACACAGACATACAGACACCCTGACAGACATACAGACACCCACACAGACATAGACACCCACGACACAGACCAGACAGACATACAGACACCCAGACAGACATACAGACACCCACACAGACATAAACACCCACACAGACATACAGACACCCACACAGACATACAGACACCCACACAGACATGCACCCACACAGACATACAGACACCCACACAGACATACAGACACCCAGACAGACATACAGGCACCCAGACAGACATACAGACACCCACACAGACATACAGACACTGACAGACATACAGACACCAGACAGACATACAGACACCCACACAGACACCCACACAGACATACAGACACCCACACAGACATACAGACACCCACACAGACATACAGACACCCACACAGACATACAGACACCCACACAGACAGACAGACACCCTGACAGACATACAGACACCCAGACAGACATACAGACAGACATACAGACACCCAGACAGACATACAGACACCCTGACAGACATACAGACACCCACAGACATACAGACATACAGACACCCACAGACAGACATACAGACACCCACACAGACATACAGACACCCACACAGACATACAGACATACCCACACACAGACATACAGACACCCACACAGACATACAGACAGACATACAGACACCCACATACAGACACCTGACAGACATACAGACACCCACAGACATACAGACACCCACACAGACATACAGACACCCACACAGACACACAGACACACACAGACATACAGACACCCACACAGACATACAGACACCCACACAGACATACAGAGACACCCACACAGACATACAGACACCCACACAGACACCCACACAGACATACAGACACCCACACACAGACATACAGACACCCACACAGACATACAGACACCCACAGACATACAGACACCCACACAGACATACAGACACCCTACAGACAGACATACAGACACCCTACAGACAGACAGACATACAGACACCCCACAGACATACAGACATACAGACACACACCACACAGACATACAGACACCCACACAGACATACAGACACCCACACAGACATACAGACACCCACACAGACATACAGACACCCACACAGACATACAGACCCCACACAGACACAGACAGACAGACACACCAGACATACAGACACCCACACAGACACAGACCCTGACAGACACAACAGACAGACATACAGACACCCACACAGACATACAGACACCCACACAGACATACAGACACCCACACAGACATACAGACACCCACACAGACACAGACATACAGACACACACACAGACATACAGACACCCTGACAGACATACAGACACCCACACAGACATACAGACACCCTGACAGACACCCACACAGACATAGACACCCTGACAGACATACAGACACCCACACAGACATACACACACACACAGACACACAGACACACACAGACATACAGACACTCACACAGACATACAGACACCCACACACACAGACATACAGACACCCACACAGACATACAGACACCCACACAGACATACAGACACCCACACAGACACCCACACAGACATACAGACACCCACACAGACATACAGACACCCACACAGACATACAGACACCCTGACAGATATACAAGAATAAATGGGGAATAGGAGAAGGGCGGATAATAAAATAGGTGATAGTGTAGTGGAGGAGATAGTGTAGTGTAGTGGTGGAGGAGATAGTGTAGGGTAGTGGTGGAGGAGATAGTGTAGTGTAGTGGTGGAGGAGATAGTGTAGTGTAGTGGTGGAGGAGATAGTGTAGTGTAGTGGTGGAGGAGATAGTGTAGTGTAGTGGTGGAGATAGTGTAGTGTTGTAGTGGATTTCTCCCCTACAAACGCTGTTTGTCGCTGAGTAGCCGACCCCGCGAATTCCACGGAGCGGGGGTCAACTATCTACCCACGCCTAACCTCCGCTATAAAAGACCTGACCTCGTGGTGACCTGTCTGTTTTTACCTACACCAACCAGCAAGCAACACCACCTCCTCCGCCGCTGCCTGGCGGTCCTCTCTCCCGCCGGCGAGCTTGGCGACCCACAAGCTGTCCTTCTCTGAGCATCCTCACCAACCAGTTCTCTCTACATCACGCTTGTAACCATGCTGCCTTCCCAGCACCAAGCTGCACTGTACATCCAATACAACATGTATACAGAGAGCACATTGTGAGTTTCCTTTCTCCATCCCATCCTGAGTGTGAACCCAAACAAACGTACCCCACAGTGTACAAGGATGGCCGACCCTAGGGCCATCGAGGCGTGAATTTGTTTAAGGTGTAGAAGTTGTCAAGAAATATTCCGGAAAGCCTGTAAAACTAGTTTTATTTACCTGAACTCTCTATACATGCTGAACCAATGTGAATTTATATGAAGGTCTCTATCTATCTATCTACCTATCTATTTATCTATCTATCTATCTATTTATCTATATATTTATCTATCTATCTATCTATTTATCTATCTATCTATTTATCTATCTATCTATCTATCGTAGTTACTCACTTAGTATTCCGCTTTGTACATTTTCTTTAGACAATTAAAAATCACATTTTCCCTAAATACAAAACGAATGCTCACAAATATAGCAGTAGAAGTCTTTAACTGAGCCAAATTATTTACTAATGTAACCACTTAGATTTAATGATGAAATTTTTCATTCCATTTAAAGATATTCGGTGGTGAATGACGACCTAAGGAGAGAGGAAGGTGCACAAGCTGTGTGGCCGCTGCTGCTTCACCACCATGTTTGTTTGCGTTTTGTGTTGGTTCCTCATGAGCTCGACTGTGATGGAAAATTTTTAATTTTCTTGCAAAGTACGACTTGCCATATCTTATAATGGAAAGCTATCAGTTACGTGATTATTGTGGAAAATACTAATCGAGTTTCAAAGTGATTAAATGATACCGGAGTAGTGGAAATACCACATTAAGGTAAGATGCACCAGCTTTCGGTATCTAATAACTTACAGAAGTTCATACATAATTTGCCAATAAGTCCTTCACTAGGTGTGTAAATAATAATTATTTAACTGGTTACTAGGGACTTTTGGTGACATATGAATGAGCTTGAGTAGTCGGCAGATTGAGTTTTTATTTTTTGTTAAAGCTTGATCACAGTACAGTACGTAGTTGGTTCAAGTGCTGAGCAGAAACATATGCATTTCATTTTGCTTTGCACGCCGTAAATACGAAAACTTGCAAAAGTGGTTATCCTGTAATGGTGGTAAATATGTTATATACCAGTGAATGGCCTTACTGTATGAATATGGGTTAGGCCAATGGGCTAGAACCAGTATGTTACCATTTTAGGTGATGTGATGACTTGTACAACCAGATCTAAACAAATCAAAAAGGATTATTATTCAGGCTAGGAAGGACTGCGATGTGGTTCATTCCTAGTCAAATCTAACATGTATTATCATTTGCTAATCATTCTTTATCTAAATCAGCTTTTTATGGCAACTAGGTGGTTATCTTCTGGACCTTGTACAACTTAACATAATAACATAAGAATGAAGGAAACTGCAGCAGGTCTATTGGCCCATACTGGGCAGTCCCATTTACACCCAGCCCCTATTGCTCATATATCCATCCAACCTATGTTTGAAGCTATCCAGGGTATTCGAGTTAATGATGATATGTGGTAACTTGTTCCAGTCGTCCACTACTCTATTTCCAAACCAATGTTTACCTATTTCGTGCCTAAATCTAAATTTGTCTAATTTAAAACCATTGTTACGAGTTTGCTCCTGGTTGGATAGTTTGAGTACCTTTATAATGTCACCTTTGTTCAGCCCTGACTTCCATTTATACACCTCGATCATGTCGCCCCCCACTCTACGTCTCTCGAGGGAGTGCAAATTAAGATGTTTTAACCTGTCTCTGTACTAAAGGTTCCTAATGCCCGGGATTAGTCTTGTCATTCTCCTCTGAATTCTTTCCAAGAATTCTATATCCATTCTGTAATACGGTGACCAGAATTGAACTGCATAATCCAAGTGAGGTCTCACAAACGCAAGATATAGTTTTAAGATGACCTCGCTAGTCTTGTAACTAACACATGGCCTTTTTCTCCTATTTAAGCCAACTTTTACTTAAGAACACTGGTTTTCACACATAGTGGTGTCACAGCAATAAGGTACATAACAAGCTGAATTTCTCAGGACATCTAGCAGAGAAAATAAACAAGGCGAATATGATGGTTGGCGGTCATTTTTCGTTAACCACCCATCACCTTTTTTCACATGAAAAATATAATTTTTCGCTAGTTTTCTTGCTGTTTTAGATGATTCTGACATTTACCTTTGGGTTCAGTCAGGTTAGGTTAGGACGTGGCATGTTAGGTTAGGTCAGGTAACCTAGGCTTACCATACGTCCCGGATTAACCAAGACAGTCCCGATTTTGAGCTTTCCCGGGGTCCCGGTTCGGTTCGTAAGATTGTCCCGGGGGAGAGAGAGAAAGAGTAGGAAGATAGATAGAGGGCCCAGGGCTCTCCCTCTCCTACCCCCACCCTCTCCCCTCGCCATTCTTCCTCTATGTCTACGCTCTATTCCTTCTCACACGTCATAGCAGAGAGTACTGTTAAAGTTTTGCTTTCCTGCAAAGTTAATATTGATTTAACTTGCTCATAGTTCTATGACAAAATAAGAAATGACAGAAAGATGTGTAAGAAAGTACTATCGAGTGAGGAGTATGGATGGTCAAAGACAAAGGAAAAGGAGTAAATTGTGTATTATTGTGGTAAAGTATACTTGTGTATACCCTTGTATATGATTTACAACTTAATGCAATTTTTCTTTCTATGTCATTTGAAACAAAGGAATTTAGCCGATATTTTTCATTATTATGTTCCTGAACATTTTGTCCGTGTAAAAAGTCAAAGTAGAAGGAATGTTATTTTATCTTGCTCACAGTTTTATGTAAAAATAAATAACAGAAACATGGTAAAGAAAGTACTGTACTATTTAGTGAGAAGTATGGGTGGTCAAAGAAAAGAATATACAGCCACTCCTCGACTTACGACCACCCAGACATACGACCGCCCCAGTCGTACCAAAAAAATTTCAAATTACGTATTTTTGAGTCCCGACGTTAGTGATTGCGCTGTGTACTGACAAAATTTTTGTTTGTTTTTCCATTTGAAATGGCTGGCATGCTTAAAAGTTAGAGTTTTGTGGTGCTGAGAAGAAAAAGAGACACCCATTTTAGATTTTCTATGTATTATTTTCGCATTTTCGACTTACGGCCAATTTGACTTACGACCTGGAATTGGGTCCCTAACCTTGTCGTAAGTCGGGGAGAGACTGTATTGGAGAAAGAATGCAATTTGTATTTTTTTTTTTTTTGTGAATTATATTATTTGCAACTTATTAAAAAAATTCTTTAAATTGTGTATTTAACAAAGGAATTTAGGTTTATCTATTTTTTTTCATTATTATGTTACCAAAATTATTTTCTTCCGTGTAAAAAGTCAAAGTAAAAGACAAATATATGTACTGTAGTATAATACCATGGCCTCCTTAAATTAATTCTTGTCCCGATTTGGGCTTAAAAAATTATGGTAAGCCTACCTAACCTAACTAAAAAAAAAAAGTGGTTTACCCCAAAGATAAATGTCAGAATCATCTAAAACAGCAAGAAAACTATCGAAAAAATATATTTTTCATGTGAAAAAAGGTGATGGGTGGTTAACAAAAAATGACCTAGTTGGCCTCATAAGACATAAATTTATATCCCTAGATAAGGAAATTTTCAAATCTTTATATGTGGCACTCATTAGACCCCATCTGGAATATGCTAATTAAGTCTGGTGTCCATATTTAATTAAGGACATAAAAGCAATAGAAAACGTGCAGCGAACAGCAAGTAAACTGGTGCCAACATTGAAGAACCTGACCTATGAAGAAAGATTAAGGAAGCTGAGATTACTCACGTTAGCTTACAGAAGACCAAGAGGAGACATGATAGAAACGTACAAGAATTTGTGTGGTGTGTACAACCCGGAAGTGTTTCAGGTCATCATGAGAAGATATTTAAGGATAGATCACGACTAAGCAAGAGAAAGAACTCGTTTTGTAATAGACTAATAAGTAATTGGAATGTGTTACCCCAGTGTGTAATTGAATCTCTGTCAGTCATAACTTTTGGAAGAAACTTGGACAAAGCTTGGAGAAATTGGGATTTGCTATATGATTGCAAAGCTAAAATTCAGCTAAAAGTTTAAAGCTGGATGCACAGGCGTAATAGCCTCTTTCCAGAACTATATCTGTGAGTGTAAGGAATGGGTGCAGGACTACTCGTACCCAGGCGATTCGGTCAGTAAATTTGCATTTTCAACCAATATGGCTCTTGGGTTGAGCAATACATTTTTTCGACAGTTGAGACTATTTTAGGGTATTATTTTAGTTTCGGTCATCCAGTTAGGTTAGGTTGGTTATGTTCGGTTAGATTAGGTTAGATATCCTGTTTTTCCGATGGTTTTTGATGCGTTTTGAACAATTTGGACCTTCATATCTGTCAGAAATATACATACACGTAGTTTGGATATCTAAATAAAGGGATGACCGAAACCAAAATTTTTCCAATTTAAGACACTTTTCTTCTATGACGTTTCCCTCGCAAATGACCTAAAATTACCTAACCTAACCGGGGGGCCTGGATTCCCCTGTATATTAAAGTCATTTGCGAGGGAAATGTCATGGAAGAAAAGTGTCTTAAAAATCTCTTAAGCCATCGGAAAAACACATTGCTCAACTTGAGAGCCATATTGGGCGAAAATGAAAATTTACCGACGATTCTTACCCAGCGTAACATGTCCACTTGTATCTAAATGTACATAAAATACAGGTGCCTCCATGAATTCGTTTAAAATACAAATGGAGTCGGTTAAAATGTATATCCATAAGTACAAAGGGGTACAACTCCTGAAGTCGGCAATGTCTAGTCTCTCTGTAGTTTGTCAACATCGAAGTCTTCAACTGCTGTCAACTCAGTAACTGATGGCTCAGTAACTTAACATCTGTAGTAATGGTGCAAGCAGGGCAAATCCACTTTAATTCTTTGCCATTCCTTAATTGTTTTGTTAATTGGCAATATTCTTCCCTTTTCATTCCCGTACCACGACTCTTATGTCGCCATCTGCAACACACATTACAGGACAAGGCGTCCTGTCTAGGTCGGACCTCTTGTCGACATCCTGAACAACGGCAAGGTACAGAAGCCATCGTTGATAGCGCTCGTTAAAGAATGAACGAGAGCTGAAAGTTAACAACATTTAACCTGACCACTTACTATCCCTGACTTGACAATTAATTAAACAGGTGTCACCCGCGTGTTAGCTTGTTTGCTATAAGCCCTAGTTTACGTGATATTGCATAGTTTGTGATACTTGTATGGGACACTTAAGCAGCTGGATATACACAAGCACAAAGATACATACAGTCAGTCCTCGACTTACGACGGGGTTAGGGACCGACGACCAGGTCGTAAGTCGAAAATGCGAAAATAATACATTGAGAATCTAAAATGGGTGTCTCTTTTTCTTCTCAGCACCACAAGAACTCTCACTTTTACGCTTGCCAGCCATTTTAAAGGGAATTACAAACGAAAATTTTGTCAGTATACAGCGTGATCACTAACGTCGGGACTCGAAAATACGTAATTTGAAAAATATTTTATACGACTGCGGTGGTCGTAAGTCGAGTAGGTCGTAAGTCGATGGGTGGCTGTAATGCATGCTGATGCACACATGTGTGACTGCGTGGTAGTGAGTTAAAGATAAAGATCAGCTGTTGAGGAGTGCTTGGCAACACTCCTTTTCACTTCATTTCTAATCACACCCAGCTTTTTGCTTTCTTACTCCATATTTTAAAATGATATGTAATGTAATAGAGTACCTAATATAAATGAAGGGTTAACAGATAACTTTCTTTTCACATTTGTGTCTCTTAACATTGCTGGCAGCATTGTAGGCAAGTTGGACTTGTCACTGTAACCACCAGGCTACTGGGCCAAGCTGTGAGGTGTTAAGGTTGTTCTTCAACTCGTATTTCCGAATAGATATACATAACTTTCTTCATTTATTTTTACTCGGTTACATGCACATACCATCCTACATGTACATAATGTGAAAAAAGGTAAAAAATATAATTGTCATAAGGGCAAACACATAAAGAGAATACAGCCACTCCTCGACTTACAACATACTCGACCTACGACCACCCGGACATACGACCCTCAGTCGTTCCAAAATTTTGTCGAATTACGTATTTTCGAGTCCCATCAGTAGTGATTGCGCTGTGTATTGACAAAATTTTCGTTTGTAATTCACTTTAAAATGGCTGGCAAGCTTAAAAGTGAGAGTTTTGTGGTGCTGAGAAGAAAAAGAGACACCCATTTTAGATTTTCTATGTATTATTTAAGCATTTTCGACTTACGACCTGGATTTGGGTCCCTAACCTCATCGTAAGTCGAGGAGCAGCTGTATACATTTCTTTGTACACGAATTAGCTGGCTCAGTGGGTGAGCTGGCACGGTGGGCCGTACAAAGTAGAGCGCTCCACACTTGGTTCGTAAGTATTACAAGCGGTTGTAAGTTGCTTTTTATTTATTTTTAATATAATAGGGCGATGATCGTAAGTGCGGATGACCATAACTCGGACAGCCATAACTCTGGGGGGGTGCCTGTCCTACAGTAATACACTTGCTATATATGCTGACTTAAAGTAGTGTTTCATACTGTTCACTTTGATTTAAATCTCAATCAGTTTCTTGTAAGTACAGTACAGATATAAAATATTATTGTCCTATACTGTACTGTATTTTACTTATGGTGTTTGTTTTGGCATTTAATCATTGTGTACACCAAAAAAAATTATAATGAAAAGCACGTTTTGTGGCAATTAAAGATTTTTGGGTGAATAGAGATTTTTTTTTTAGGAATGTATCTCAGCTTTTACTGTACAGTATAATGGAAGTTTTCGGAAAATGTGATCCGATTTACTAAATGTTTTTCAGGAACGGAGTCCTTTCATAAATCGGGTAATGCCTAAACTATTATCCCTAGTAAGGGCAGTATTATGTATAACCTGAAAATTTTGAATGAGATTCCTGATTCATTTTACAAATACAGTAACTACTGTATATGTTAATGAACAGGCAACAGTAAACTGCCTTGAAAAAATTGAGTTGTAGATGAGTGGAACAAGTTACCAAACAACCATCATTAACTCGAACCCATTGGGACTCATCAAATATAGGTTGGACAGATAGCTATAGGAGTGTAAATGGTTTGGTGTAAGCAAGAACTGCATAGCATGGGCCAATAGGCCTACTGCAGTTTCCATCATCATTCTATGACTGGGGTCCAGGTTAGCCAGATACCAAATTTAAATATCTATTGACAAATATTTTTTTTTTACCTCAAGAATAAAAAAAGTCAGGTGAAGAAATAGCACATTTGTTATATTATTTTTTCCCACTGTAAATGAAGACACTTCCTGCCACCTTAAGCGCCATCATTGTTTTTCACTTCTTTACCGGTACATGAAAGGGAATGTTTCATCCACATTAATGCTTTCATTTTCTACTCACTGAGAAACAGAAAGTTTAGGAAGCCTTTATGATAAATCTATCTTAGATTAAGAAAACCCCCAAAAGGTAAAGGATTTAAAATTTTCATAATACAGTACCCAGTATCTGTAACCTGTGCTGTATTAGTTTACCATTACAGTACTGTACAATACACACAAACAATTCCCAGCATTGTCCTTTCAACACATAATAACACTTCAAGGTTAGGTTGGTAAATTAGGGTGTTAATACAGTACTGTAATTCAGTTTGTATGATAAGGTCACGGGGAAATGTTCCATCACTTAATGTTTGGTTAGTCACTGGGAAGCTTTTGTCAATGGTTATACTGTACTACTAAATATTGAAGTGGATCAGTGATATTGATATTAAGTACTCTACCAGTAGATTGATGGATAGATAAGTAGATCTGGAGAAATATATACACGGGCATAAAATGAAAAAATGCACTGTACTGTACAGTACTGTCACTAATTATTGTAATTTCTCTCCACAGATTAGCTGTAGTGTGCAGTGAATTTGAAAGAGGGTGAAGTCAGTAGCTGCCAAGAGAGTGTTGGATGTTGTCTACTGATGGTATTGTATTGTGGTAGCCAAACCACAATACTGTACGTATTTAATTGTTAGGACTGTACCATCTACCAGAGAGTGAAATTCAAGTTATACAGTATGTATGCTAGTTTCTTGCAAATACTATATGTATCATGTGTATTTAGAAATCGTCCTTAGGTTTGCACTCATATTTTAGTGTACAGTGCATTGCTACATTAGGGAAATAATTTTATTAAAGTTGTGCCTGTACTGTATACTGTATTATAATGTTGACCAATTTTTTAAGGGCCCTTGAAGATGGAATTTGTCAATAGAATATAAGGATGAGGTGATGTCTTTCACTGATGTTAGTTTTATGATGAATGATTTAAGTGTCTGAACTTTAAAAAAATCCTTATATATTATTATATGGAAAAGTAGTGAATAAGATTATTTTCAAAGATTAAGAAATAATGGAAACAGAGAAGCAGTCAAGAAGTGCTTAGGTAAGGAAGAGGGAAGCATAAGAAATATTTGTGCAACTTCCTTTTCTCAATTTTAAAATGAGTAAGACCAAAGAAAACAAGATGGACTCGAGGTCCTTGGAGAAGCGTCTCTCGGCAGTGAGAGAGACATCAGAGGACATCCAGACATTGTCTCGGTGGTGTCTTCAACACAAGAACCATCATCATTCTATAATCCAGGCGTGGTCTCGCTCGGTTCGCAAATGTGAGTGTATTTTTTTTCGTATATAATGTGTGATAAGTGTAATACTGAAGTAAATTATTTTTTTTAAGATTTTCTATCATGAAGTTTAAGTCATATTTTTAACCTTGGGTACATTTAAAGAATTTTAATGTAAAGAATAGAAGCTGCTAAAGTATTCTTTGTTGCTGCCAGTTCCTCAATAAGTCATTCCAGTTTTGAGTTATAACCTAAGTTTTGTGTAGTGGATAACAGAAGTGTTCACTGTGTGTATATTTTTTGTTGGTAATGTGTGATCACTAATTTAATTACCTTTCTGGGGGACTTATACAGCCAGACTAAATCTATGGGATTTAGAACCCATATATATAATGCCTTGATATATCAGCTACCAGTAAGTGCTGTAAACAGCTCTTTCCAGCTCTAACCCAAGCTCTTTCAAGGGCTCTTTAAGCAACTGCTGTTATCATTCAAGACAAAGGGTTTAAATGAGTCAAGGTGTTATTTCTGTGCCTCACTTCATTCCTTTGTCTTGGTCACATCACTGGGACAGCTTGACCAACCTGTAGCACCTGTTGCACTCACATGGTCTTATAACATTATCGTAAAATAATCAATTCTCCCCCTTTCCCTCCCAAAAAATCACACTTGACCCCAGATGAATAATTGTGTCGTATTAAATTGCCAGCAAGCCCCGGCACCTTCCTGTCTCCATGTTGGTGTAATGGTGTCACCCAGAGGATGATTATGAGAGGGAAGGAGCTGTTTATGTAATATAGAAGTACTTTTTGTATAATATCTATTTTCTGGATAAACAGGTACAGTATCCCTCATTTAGTGATAATTCATTTAACGTTAATTCGGTTTAGTGAAAAAAAATGATTGACAACCTTTCTCACTTAACATTAAGTCAACATTCAGTTTAGTGACATCTTGGCTCACTGGGAAGGGGAAAAACTGGGGATGAGGTGGCCTGTGAGATGCCATCTTGTGGAAAAATCATTGCAATACTGTACTCTAATGTGGCTTAGAAATAAAGAAAATATACAGTAACATAAAACTATAAAATAAGAAAAAATGAATAGTGTGTGTGTGTGTGTGAACATATTTGTGGAGGCAGTGGGCTATAACTGCGTCGCAAGCCCAGCCGTGCTCCCTGATTCCCTCCCCCAATGTGACGTTACGGCATACACACGGCGCAGCAGCAGCCATGTGTCTTGAGTCAGCTGGGTGACTGCCCTGCTTAACTGTTTCGCATCGCCCAGAAGATAGTTTGAGTGTAGAAGGCATTATTTTTGGTTCATAAAATATGTGCCATTGTATTTTATAATAACTATGCAATGTATCAAGTTTATTGTTAATCTTATAGTTTTTTTTTCTTTTATGATATGCAATTTGAAATTTGTTTAAATTCGGCTCACATTTTGCTTACCAAATCATTTAACTCTGAAACACATCGTTTATATACAGTAGAAGTTTGGCGTTCATACATCATTCGTTTATCTACGAAATTGTTTATAACAAACATTTATTATTAGGGAGTATACTGTACTCGGTGTTTAACGCCCTGCCGTTTGAACCTGTTGTTTGCCCTCCATGCTTTGCTGTTATCCCTTGTTTGATAATTCCACTTTACATTAGGTTTTTCAGGAACACAACCTCATGGATAAACAAGGGATGGCTGTATTTTGTTTGATATTTGGTGTTTATTAAAGCAGTTTTGGAACAGTTTATGCTTAGTTTTTTACATCTGGATCGTAACGAGGTAATTATTTCCATTTAAACCAATTAAACTATAATTTGTGATTTGATAATTCAGGATGTCTTCTGGTACCTAACCCGAGAATTATCTCGACTCCACTATATATGGCCGCGAATAACACATTTGCTGGCCCTGGGGGGGGGGTAGATTTTTTTACTTTTGTACAAAGAAATGTACTGTATATTCCTTTTATGTGTTTGCCCTTAGGACAATTATTTATTTTACCTGTATGTGTGCATGACACACACACAATGTATACAATACAAAACTGTATGTACAAATATACAGTACAATCAGAAAGAATTGTTTGAAAAATATTAGTCTTCCCTCAAGTCCATTCCGTGCTTTGTTATTAATAAAGCACGGAGTACACTTCAGGGTAGACTCAACATTTTTAATACAAAAAATTTTGATTATTTGTGAGAGGATTTTCCCATTACAGGGGTATTATTTATTTGTATGTGTTTTGTGTGTGTCTACACACACACATGCAGTATATACAATACAGGTAAAGGAAATTACTGTCTCTGGAATGAATGGCTCCCTGTCCTGGTCACAAAAATGCTAGCAACTTTAAAACTACCCTTAGACATTCTTGGGTACATACAGGGTGTCATCCGCGAATAATAGATTACCGCAAAATAAAAATCCGTGAATTATCCGGGCGTACTGTACAGTAAAGGGGTAGTAATAGAGGTACTCACTAATTTAATAACGTCAATATGTATTTTGCAAATCATTGGAATGCTACTGTACTCAACGCTGATTTTATAATTACTGCACAATATTAAGAAATCCTGTACTCAAACAAAACCACTAACATGGAAATGTGACAAGAAGCAGTGGTGATAGTGAGTAAGAGAATGTCATTGTTGAAATTTACTCAATGTTTCATCTACAGTTCTGTGACAAAAAATTAAACCAAGCATGAACAAAACTTAAGTACTGAAGAATACTGAGGCAAAAGTTGTGTTTATTGTAAAAAAAAAAATCTTGAAGGCGGGAAGTGCAGATGTAAGTAGAAAATTATGTATGATTAGATTTGTGGTCTAGGATTAAGCTATTATAAAATTAGTAGGCCTAGGCATACAAAAACTGATAACATCTGAAAAGTGACTGTAGTAACCATTTTGGAAGGGTTTTGGTTCGAGTTGGAAGGAGATATTTGCAGCACTTAGCTGCTTATTCAAGAGTTTAGATTGGTTGTAATCCCAAATATATAGTCTGGCTGTATGAGTCGCCTCTTATGATCACAGTAATAAAATTGGATTTCAAAGTCAATCCAACATTTTCTCTCATTTTTTCTGCATATTTGGTCAGTACTGTACTGTACAGTATTGCCAATTGTCTTTTTCCCTCCAGTTTTCTATATTTAGTTTATAATAAATATTTTCAGTATTTTCTAGATGTCTTACAGCCATATATTTTACAGCAAAGGTACCTCACCGACTGACCTTATTTTATGTGTGCAATGACATCGTACAAAACAGCCGACGCAAAAAATTACTAGATCTTGTGCAGCACTTTGCCACAGCTATCAAGGAAGCAGCACCTCTAGTCAGGTTAGTGACCTCTAATAAGTTTCTAATAAATAAATGTGATTGTTAAAT
Organism: Homarus americanus; assembly: GCF_018991925.1. NCBI lineage: Eukaryota > Metazoa > Arthropoda > Malacostraca > Decapoda > Nephropidae > Homarus > Homarus americanus. Next base: position 382,355 of record NW_024738086.1, on the reverse strand, counting down.
TCACATGGAGAACTTACATTGGATCTTCATAAAATTCAGGGACTAGTGCATGAAATCTCATTTTATAACCGAAAATTGACTGGGTAACTCATATCCTTCCTCTCCCTCTTCCTCCTCCTCCCTTGGAGAGGGGTGGGGGTAGAGGTGAGCCAGATCTGAGTGGCTTGATTATGTTGTCTATTTTATAAACAGTGACAAATATATAGATGGTGGAACAGCAGTAAAGGGGGGGGGGGATGGCAGTGTTGGGAATTTCTGTAATGCAGACTGAGTCACACATATAAGGAGTCTTGGGAATCCTGGTTGTTACATTGATTTATTGAATTCATGAGTTGCCCAATACAGTACAGTATATGCTTCTTTTATAAAGTCATTAGTGCCTTTATGTACAGCTCTTGTGGGGACTCCACAATACAGTTCAAATCAATAGCTTTACTGTACTCTTACCATAATTTTTATTGTGTACAGTACAGTGCTTAATACATATCAAACGGTGTTCATATTCCTTCCACATCACAATCACATTTATTGCACCTGTGACTGCCCGCTAGATACCCGTGTAACAAATTGCTACAGTTGTTTTTCCAGGAACAGGTCCTTTGTACAGTTTTTCTTAGATTAGTATTATTAACGATCAAATTCTTTTAAAGCATGGACACACAAATACAGTACAGTATATCAGACAAAGATTCATCTAAATCCCAATCTGCCTAAGGTATTGCTTGGTACCAGGATTACTGATTTTGACTATTCTCGTGTTATAAATATATAAGTACTGTACCTGTATGTACTGTATTTCACCCATTGTAATATGAGGTGACAACCTTGACTGATATGCCAAAATCCATTTTCATTGGTAACAATTATCCCCGAGTCCATAGAAGATATAGAATAATATCCTAGGATGCCAGGTTGCACCTCAATATCGAGGAAGTTAGATGTATTTGAAGGGGTGTATGGCGAGTGCTGGGTTCTTGGTGTTTGCTGGGCAGGTATCGATGACCCCACCTCCCTTCCTTCTCCAACTCACCCAATATACAACCCTTCAAATACATCAAATTTTCCTAACACAGATGATAACCTGGCATTTTGGGATATTATTAATTCTCTTCTGCTACCATCTCAGGAGATAATTGTTGCCATGGAAAATGGTTTTTGGCAGACCTGTCGAGGTCATCACTAACCTCCACAACGCCTCTATGGGCTATCACATACCGTAAATTATATAGCATTTGTACAAACTTTAAAAATCTTAACCATACTGTATTTTTAAACAGTGAATTAGAATACTGTATGCTCAGTTTTTTTATGTGCCCATTATTATAATGGTTGCCCCTCGTGTAACGAGGATGGCCTGCCCTTCAAGGGCTACCGAGGCGTGAATTTGTTTAAGGTGTAGAAGCTGTCGCCAACACAACAACCACACCCTGAGTTAACGAGTTGCCTGACCCAGTGGCAAGGAATAGTCCGAGAAGACCGGACAACTCGCCAACTGCACTGGCTAACCATTACCCCGGAACACGGTCCGCAAATCGATTAACATCCAGGTTCCCAATTACTGCTGGGTAGACAGAGTCAAATGGCGTAAAGAAACTTGCCCATAGTTTCACCATGCCCGGGGATCTAACTGGGGTCTGCTTGCTTGCGAGGTGAGCATGCTGACCATTACACCACAGGTGTTCATTATATACTGTACCAGTATGTACTTACATACACTTGAAGTTTTGTCAAAGTTGAATTACAAATATGGTTTTTTGTTGTTGTCATTATATATTGGATGAATTTTGACAGGGATGAAAAGATTCGTCCAAAGATTATAAGGATCTTCAACATCTGGGAGGAGCGAGGGATCTATGATGCCAAGTTCATCTCAGACTTGACCGAAATAGTGGAAAATGTGGGAACAGTTAATGCCTCAGAGAATGAAATTGTTCTCTCTAGTTTCCAGGTAATGTATTTTCTGTTGTATACTTATCAAAAGATACAAAGTTTATTCCTTCAACCTGGGTATGGATATATGTAATTCTAGGACACAAGATAGTAAAATCTGCATAAAGTTGTTCACATGTCTCAAATCGGATTTATACAGTATATGTACAAATGTGACATAAATATCAGAAAGACCTCTATAAGTCGTACCTGTATGGGGCTCGTGGCTCCAAAAACAAAATTAAAAGTTCACAGTACATATTTACATTGCACTTACTTTTATTGTGGTAGATGAATCTTGAGGTGGAGGAAAATCGGGTGCTGCTTACACTTACAGTACAGTACAATACAATACTTATATTCACACCTATATTTAAGTACACTTTATATTTACTGTACAGCAGTTATACTGTACACAATGTTTAGTTTCACTTATATTTAGTTACACTTATATTTACAGTAATACAGTATTTGCTTAAATTTAGCTCTTATTTCTTGCCTTAATCACTGTGAGAAACAAGGGTGTGCATTAACAGATGGATCCAGGTACGTCACTGTCAAAGGACATTGATAAGACAAGGGCGGGAGAATTACTACTAGTAGACAGTTTGTGTTTTCTTGGCTTGAAGAATTAGTGGATTTTAACTTGTTTCAGTTGTGCATTTTTCTGATTGATCACACAGGTGCATATATTCAGTTGTGTATGTTGCTGATTGGTCACACAAGTGCACAAGTCCCTCAGCCCTGGGTAGTACATCTGCAGTTCTGATCCTCTGACTTTCAATCTACAACAGTGTTTTGTCCAGACCATCTCATACCTCAGATAACTTACTCTTGGCATCTGCTGAGTCATCCTCACTCATGTCTTCCTCTACTTTATCAAGTGTTTCCACAACACTAGCCGCAATATCCTCTTCTGTTACATATTTTGCTACATCCATCTCATCATCTTATGTGTAAGGTCAGTGAAATCATCCACTCAAAAACCAAGGAAGATCACGTCAACAGCAATGCCCTCTATCATTTTCTTTACACATTAGCTAAGGTAGACAACAGACACTTGTTTCCAAGCATCAGCCACATTGTAAATAGCATTACATAAACTGAAATTCTTGAAATTTTGTAAAATGTGTGCCCCTTGTGTCCTCCACCAAATCTTGGTCAGTTTCCTGTACTACTAGGCAGTCTTTCATTTGTTTCTTCCTGTACAGTCTTGCAGGACTCAATCACACCCTGATCCATCGGTTGTAACACAGAAGTTATGTTAGCAGGTAGGAACATCACTTTTATTTTACCGTCCTCACTACACGAATCCTACACGTTAGGGTGCGCAGGCGCATCATCCAGGAGTAGAAAGGTTTCACACTCGTGCTCAATTTTCAGAACTTCCATCTGGAACTTAACCACTTCAGGTATAAAGTGCTTATGGAACCACCACTTAAATAAGTTCTTAGTACAGTAAACCAAGCACTCATATTACAGTACCTTTGTAATGCACAGAAAGATTGTCCATGACATTCTTGATAACAAGGAATGCTTAGTTCTACCAATGATCACTAGTTATTCCTGTGACCCTTATCTGCATTGGCATACAACAATGCAGAAATGCTGCAGACCTCCTACCTGGAACATGAGCCTCTAACCTGGATATCTTGGGTATTACTCCCAATAAAAGCCAGCCTCATCTTCATTGTACAGTTGACTCAGGAGCAGTCCAATCTTTCACTAATGCTTTAAGTTTTTCCCTGAAGGGCTGTACACTCGTCATGTCAGTACTAAGACTTTCTGACAATCTTGAGATTCACTAGGCAGTGATACATCCCCAAACTTGAATAACCACCCTTTGCTTGCTTTGAAGTTGTGGATATTAAGGTGAACTGCAAGGTGCTCAGCAGCTGACTGAATTCTAATGTGACACACAGGAAGTCTAGCAGTGCAGGCTTGATTATGTTACCGGTACACTGCATGGTCAGGTTGTTCATATTTCAGGGCTGTAATCCTATTCTTACTCTTCTTAGCTGTACCAACATCTCGCTTCAAAGCCTAGTCCCTCAACTTCTGCTTAGCCTTCTTGATGTCGTGAAAAGTACTCTGCTTCAACCCAAACTCCTCACAGATCACAATCATGGATATCCCAACATCAATTCTATCACATATCTTCAGTTTCTCATCAATTGGTAATTTTAAGCACCATTCCTTTTCTTCCAGTGGCCCTCAGTGGTGTTGTTTTATGTTTGATTGCTTGAGACACCATAATAATAGACTAGGGAGGCAATGAATACAAGTAAAACACAGAGTACATGACACAGTATTTGACGTCTCGCCTAGCTCCGCCTGGTGCGACCCCCCTTAAGCCAGACTCTCAGAGTCTCTTCCAGCTTGCAAAATCAGACTTAGAGGGATCTTACTGTGTTTACATTACCAGTAAAGTTTATTTTTGTCCATGATAAATTTGTGCAAAGAATGAGTACAATAGTCTGTATTTAAATTAGAAAAGGTAAAATATCTGTAATTTTATTGTTATTGTTGGATGTAATTTTATACTAAGGGTGCATTCTTACATCTTTAGTTTAGAGGAATATTCAACATGTGAACCTGAAAATCTGGATGCAACCAGCCAATAATCATATAATTTCAGACCTACCAGGTCCTGGACCAAAGTACAGTCACCAAAAGAGTCCTGTTGCCTTTCACCCTGAACCCCGAGATTCAGACTCTTGAATCCAAAGCATTTATGGACAATAAATTATCAGTGTCTACTGCTTCGGGTTCACAAGTCTGAATCTCGGGGTTCGCGGTTCAGGACGAGAGGCGACAGGACTTTTTTGGGTGACTGTACATCTCTTGGCTGGCACAGGCACCTTGTTGTTTATGCCATTAACATTGGTCCCTACAGAATTTATTATATGTACAGTATTTATTATATATACAGTATTTATTATATATACAGTTTTTATTATATATACATTATTACTTTTCCTGTGAAGATGATTTATTTATTTTTAATAAATTTAACATTATCTACAGCCTGTGCAGTTAGTAGAAGGAATAAGGGGAGTTGCTGCCCTAGAGAAGACAACAGAATCTCTTATGACAGACCTCAAGAACCAAGATTTTTCCCTGACAGATGAGGAAATCAATCAACTCCGACAAACTGTGAAAGGTCGGCCTCAGAGTTTCTTATTAAATTTGTTTTATCTTATTTGTGTATAGTATTATATGGTTTTGGAAGAAAGGATATCCTCCAAGTATTATTATTTACTTTCCATGCTAAAAATACATTTAGAACTTAAGCATTTAACTGATTAACTTCACTCGCGCTGCAGACTGCCCAGCGAGAAGCATTTTCCTCCGGTCGTCACCCACCACAGGTTCGCTCTGTCGTATGTGTTTTCAGTAAACTAATAGTAATGCAGGCTTTAATGCATGTGTATTGAAGTGCAGTTTAGGATCTAGGAAGGAGTTTTAAGTTCAAATTACTTTTTATTTTTTCAGTTGTGTCAGTCATTTCTGTTGACCCTGATTCACTCACCCACTGAAAAATCTATCTGTCCTGCCCATGATAACTAACCTGTGCTGACACAGCTTATGGCCAAGTCTTGGTCATCCTTGTTTTTTCATATATAAATATTGAAAATGTTTGTTGTGAAGTCCTCTAAGCACGAGAAAGGACAGAGTGGAATTCAGCACATGTTGCACTGTTACATTTGTGCTTCAATCTGTTATTTGTGTAGCACTTTGCACACTTTAAAGCTTGCTGTGGATTTACTGTATCAAATCTGCTGAGTGTGAAAATTATTTTAAAATGGTATACTGTATGATCTTTAAGATTTTAACTCTGCCTTCAGCCTTGAGTGGTAACCGTTGCATTCCCCACCCTCTTTTTTTAAGGTACTAGGGTTGCATTTAGAAAGATAAACTAATTTTAGTATGTTTATCTGAATTAGTTGGTTTGGAATTTGTTTCTATATTACCACCTGTCAACCACATCAGTGGTTCAGCCCCTTAAACTTGTTTACGGCATATGAATTATGTACCCAATCTGTGCTGGGCTATGAAATGGGGTTTCAGGATTAGTCCCTGATTTGTAGTTATGAGCATAGTGAATGACAAAGAACTTAAAAAGTGCTCTAATCCTTCATGACAGAACTTGTGTTAATTATATGAGGATACAATGGCAAGTTGCTATTGAAACAGCTTCTCTTCCAAGCATAACTGGATCTCATAATGATTCTCCTGCAAAAGAATGTCATTCTTTAAGGTAGAAGAGCCACTGAGTCAGGCATTTCTTTATCTTCAGGTTCATCCATCACAAAAATGGATACAATTCCCTCTTTGACACTCATTTGTGTGCTGACACAAAACTCCTTAAAAAGGGTCTCTTGGGTTTGATTCTAAAGTCAGAATATAAAGCTTTGAAAGTTTGTTTCTACGTTGATTACTAGGGTAATTAAATTGATATACCAGGCTGCATAGATAAATCTCATGACCTTTGTTTTTTCTTTGGCTTTCCTGAAACATATCTTTTTCTTCTATCATATAAGCAGGATCTTGGTCCTATAGTAGGACCTTCTTCTCAAGATGCCTTCATGAGGATATACAGGGGATCCTCATTATCTGCTGCTATTAGTGAAAGGAAAATAAGCACTAAAAAGCGGAGAATTTCTGACCATAGGAAATAATTGAAATAGGGTTTGATTGGGAGCATACGATAGTAAATAACATTCAAAGGGAATATTTTTTTACCTTTCATCATTAGAAGGGTTGTGTGTATAGTGTACCATTAAGTCTGAAGAATAAATAAAAATAATACGAATAAATAAAATAAAACAGAAATACTGCAATGCAATCTGGCAATCGTTTCACTACACGCAAGACACAGGAGACGAGCAGCTGAGATCCCCCACACCTCTCCCTCCTCCTCCCACAATCTGTAGGCTAACTCCTGCACTCAAAGAAATTTTTATTCCCTTTATGTTTATGACCTTATGATAATGATTTATTATTTTATTGCACATTCTGTAATGAAGATTGTGTGTGCATGTAACAGAGTAAAAAATTCAAGAAAATTACATATGTCTATATGAAATTATGAGTTAAAAATAAACGTAACATAGCTCACAGCTCAGCCTCAGCCGCTCTGAGTGCTATTGGGTGGCAAGTTGGTGACCAGTTACAGTTCACTGCCTCCAAGAGCCCATGCATACATTCACTTCCCACACATACACAAGCTTGCTCTTCATTTTTCTTATTTTATATTGTATTTTCTTTATTTCTCAGCCACATTAGAGTACAGTCAGTCCTCGACTTACGACGGGGTTAGAGACCGACGACCAGGTCGTAAGTCAAAAATGCGAAAATAATCCATCGAAAATATAAAATGGGTCTCTTTTTTTCTTCTCGGCACCACGAGAACTATCACTTTTACGCTTGCCAGCCATTTTAAAGGGAATTACCCAAAAAAAAATTTCAGTACACAGCACGATCACTAATGTCGGGACTCTAAAATACCTAAGTTGAAAAATATTTTATATGACTGCGGAGGTCGTATGTCTGGGTGGTCGTAAGTCAAGGAGTACCTGTACAGTCGACCCTCGTTAATTCGGACCCCTTTAATCCGGATTTCGGATAAATTGGACGAAATCTGAACTGTCCATATCAAATTTCTGGTTCTGGGATTGTCCCAGTTGCAATTGGGGTTGCAATTTCAAATTCTGTGTCACTACTAAGAAATAACAAAGTCCTTGGTGCACTCTAAGATTAAGAGAAAACGGACGACTCAGGCGTCCTGAAGTGAGAGAAAACGGACTCCTATGACGGGGCACTCAAATAAAGAGACATGGCTACATGTTTTGTGGACTAGCCACTGTACAGTATCCTTTTCATCACTTTGTAATAAACCTCGTTATGCCTATGTTTTTCTGATAATTACCATAACATTATATATTTATATATTTAGCAGTTGTACAAACACAAGGCCTCACACATGCCATTCAGACTGACAGACTTGACAAGTTTTACCAACCATAAAGACAGTTGAAGCTTTAAACATCACTCACAATGGATCTTGAATATTCCAACTGTAATCAGACATACCTAAGTTGCCTCAACAATTGCAACCCCAGTTGCAATATCAAATTCTGTGTAACTACTAAGATATAACAGTCTCTGGTGCACTCTAAGATTAAGAGAAAACGGACGACTCAGGAGTGCTGAAGTGAGAGAAAACGGACTCCTATGACGGGGCACTCAAATGAACATACACATAGCTGTATAATGCAATATTAACCCCTAAATCAGTTAATTCGGACAATCGGCTAAAACGGACACCCTTCCCCCCCTATTAGTCCGTTTTAACGAGGGTTGACTGTACTGTATTATTATTATTATTATTTAGATTATTCCACAATTCTTATAGTTTCAGTTCATGTAACAATGGCAACATGCCATCTTCACAGATATTTTTCCTTGTAATCCTCATAAGTTCGGGGACTTTTTATGTATAGTTCAGCAATAATTTGGCCTTGTAAATACAAAACCATGGATATTGATGACTCAGATAACGAGGACTGCATGACACTGAGAAGTATGAAATGTTAGTTAATATCTTGGCTCCACTAATTGTGGTCTAAAAATAACCTAGCTTCCCAAACGGGACAAACTTTGCTTTATTTCTGTCTCCTTCCTCTCTTGAACCATGGCTTTTGTAAATCGACTCTTTTTATGTTGTGCTTGTAATAATTAAATGGGTGTTGGACTCCTGATTTTTTTTTAGAGAAAGAACGACTAAGTTCCCTTCCCTCCTCTCACATGTATAACAAGAAGGCAGCTACAAGTATGGGCTATATACAGGAGACCATGTTTTATGTGTTGAGACAGCAATTTATGAGGAAAAACAAATAACAGGTATTTGACACTAATTCAGTGGCTGTCCTACCTTACATGGTAACAACCTTTCATAGAAGAATTGATATAAGATATGATTACACCTGGAAGAGTAACAGTACTGTACCTCACTGCTGTATCCAGAATTGACAATATGGACTTTGTTATGATGGATTAATATGCTTTCTAAATCACAATTTATTAATTCCCCTCAATCATAAATGGGAATTTCAAAATTCTGTCCCCCTTATTTTTGGTTTTAGCATACCAAGGTGAGAATTATTGTCTGTGTTCCACACCACATCATAGTTGGGATATGGAATGAGGTTAATAAGACATTTTAAATACAGTGTGTATGTAGTCATTTTTTTTTAATAAGGACAACTTTAAAAGACTTTATTTATGCTTGAAAATGTTTCTTTTTTACACTTTGTATTTATCGTTACACAACAGTTGATGGCTTTCTGACCAGCTATCTATTTCATTTTGTCTTATGAATTATTTGTGAAAATTAAAACATTTAAGCAAATATCAAACTTTAAATATGTTAAGGTATATATGTTTCAGTAATAAAAATTAACATATTTAAGTGACTCGCTAATGACATTGAAATATTTTAACTTGGTAAACTTTAAGCTTTTACCATTGTGTAATTTTCTCCAGGCACTTCTTTGTTATTATTACACACTGAATATAGTTCTGTTATGTACTGGTATTTATGATATATAAAAAATAAACAGAACATTAAACTTTTGTAACCAACAGAGCGAGGAACAAGTCGAGAGCGCATGGAGGAGTTTGAAGAAGCTGTAATTGCCCTTGAATGTTATATGGCTTCAGTGCAAAAGGAAGTAGAGGAGAGGACGCAGGTAGTAACTCTACTTGAACAGGCCGAGATATTCTACGAGACTCAGCGTGGGGAGGCTAAAATGGTGGCCAATGTAAGTTAATATTGTATTAATTGCTTAATAATTAAGAAATAGGGCAGTTATCACTTAAACAAGTAAGAGTTTATTGGGCATATACAGCTTACAGAGGGAAAATAAACTGGATCAAATTTTTACCTGTTTCGTATACAATTAGGATGTGCTGGTTTTTAACCTTAATTGAGGCAGCCAAGTGGATACAGCACTCTTCTCCTGCTCCAAGGGTCACTGGTTTATTCATTCATGGGCCACTCAAAGTCAACCCAGCTTTGAATGGGTACCTGACTTAAGTACAGTTAGGGAAGTTACGGTGGTTGAGTGGAGTGCTGGCCAAACTATCTCCTTGTACGTATACTGAAAAAAGGGCTTAGTCTACAGTTTACTTTGTTCCCACTGCACCTTAATGGGAAGTAAGGCATACATGCTTTGCCCATAGATTATTCTGTACATAACTTCTGCACTTAAGTTTCTAATATATGTTTGAACTTTTAATTTGATATAAAATGTGAATTTAATATTTATTGCAGGCATATAAAAACTTTGGGAATAGGGTAAAGACTCTAAAGACCAAATTAACAGAAAAAATGAAGACTCTCCCAGAACCCAGTCCAGTGCCCTCCCCAACTGTAGATGCTCCCTCACCAGAGAACAGTGATGATGAAGACTTGTCCCTGCCTGAATCTGGCAACTCAGGTGAGTGCAATTGACCATATTCACATGACATCAAACTTTTCTTCCACCATTTGGAGGACTTCTTACATGTATGTTTGGATGTGTAGAATGTGATTAATTGCATAATTAACTGTGGTGTTCTTGTTCTTCAGTTGAAAGAGTTTTATTGAAAATTAAATGACATAACATGACTAGCTTATATTAGTTGTGCTGATCTGAAATCTGACAAATATAATTTGTAGTAAGTTTTAGGGGCTTAGTAGATGGAAAGTTCAGAGTACGGAAACAAGTAGTGAGTTGCTCAATCATATTGCTTTGTTTACCCTGTCTTTTGATGGGAAGTTTTCCTGTAGTCTTGTAGTCTTGGGAACTCAAGTTTCTTATTTATGGGGCTAAGCCCTTAATCAGGCATTTGCAAGCTTCTTGTTGTTTGTGCATGTTTCCATTTCGTTTTATTAACTCTCCTCCTTTATTTGTTCATCTCTCTTCCCTTTCTCTTCGCTGCAATGTTGCTTCACTCTCTCTTTTGCAGGTACTTTAACGGGCAATGTTCGATGGATTTGGCATCCTGTGTACCGCCGGCAAGGCCGTGAGCTCGTAACCTCGTCTTGCCCGCGGTGCCCACCATTTCTGTGTGGATGTCGGTCACACTAGAATAACCCGTTATAGTACATCCTTCTTTCCTCACACAGCCAAACTGTGGAATGCTCTGCCTTCTTCTTTGTTTCCATGCTCTTACAATCTGTCTCACTTCAAGAAACTGGTTTCCGGCATCTTCGTGATGTAGATTAATACAGTATAGTATTTTTTCTTTTCTATTTTTAATTTCTTTTTACTCTTATTTTTTTTTTGCCCCCTAGGCCCCGTTTTGGGTCGATGGCCTGTGCCCAGGTGGGCTATTCCCCGTAAAAAAACAAAATAAATGAATAAATAAATAAATAAATTGTTCTTAATCGAGATGCTATTTATAGATTTTGTTACATATTACCTTTTCCATCCTCCTTCTAGTTAGACTCTCACAGGTCATTTATTAGTGACCTGTAGTTCATAAATGATGGATTGGTATATGAAATCACATTGGGTGACGGAGAGGAAGAAATGAAGTGACATGAATTTCCTCTCTCTTTCCCTGGTGTGATTGGAAGGAACTTACTGTAGATGACAGGCAAATGAATTTTTATGACCATGTATTGCATGATTGTGCTTGAGTTTCAAATCCTAACCTGAAACCTTCAGTCGGGTACCAGATGAAGTGGAATTGAATTCACAATACAGTATACTAGATTTGACTTGAGTAGAAAAAACAAACAAAGCAAAACACTATCTAGTCTTGTCCTATCTGGATAGTGAATCCTGCTTTTAAACACATCAAGGCCCTCTGGCAGTAGGCAGGCTGTGATTTATTGGTATGGCCGACACATGTTACTTTTCTTTTTGTTGACTGTGAATTACATTTTATACTTCCATCCTTAATTTTAGAAAAATTTCATATTGATTTGATATGATATGGAGTCTCTTTAGCCATTATAACAGTTGAGATACGTATTAATTTTCACTAATTTATTACAGGGTTTGATTCATTTTTGAATTCATCAAAATTTGCTGAACTTGCTAAGGATGCTTTAGGCGGAACAAGTGGAGACCTGGAGAGTCGCTTATCAGCTATCAGGAAAAGTGAAGCATCCCCCAAAAAATCATCTCCAAAAACATCTGCTTCCCAAGAGATTAAAGATGTTCAGTCACCTAAACTGTCAACTAATGAGTCAACTATGGATAATATTCAAGTCTGGGATGTTGAAGATTCTCTAGATGGGTATGAAGCTCGTGAAGTCTGGGACTCGCGAAATAACAGGGAGACCCGAGACACAAGGGAGTCGAGAAGTTCGAGGGATCCCGATGAAAGAAGGGAGTCTCAAGAGATTCGAGACGTTCGAGATTCGTGGGATCGTGATTCTGCCGACCGAAGGGACTATGTATCATTAAGGGAACACAGGAATTCTAGAAGCTCTAGGGACTCCCGAGATTCCCGGGATGGCGCCTCAGAGTGTCGTGAAGCCTACAGGGGCAGTAGCAGGGACCGTGCAACATGTGAGCGTGACTACACCCACAAGTCTAGAGACCGGGAGTATTCTCACACTCCTACTAGCTCTTATGACTCCCCAGTTCATCCTCCTAAGGTATGAATATCCATACTTTACCGTTGTTGTTATTCAATATACGACATCTCTTTTTTAAATTTTTTCCACTCTTGCAAGCCTTTTCTTACTATATTGCAGGGTGGTCAGAGCCAAGAGCAAGTATATATTTTCTCTACATTAGCTTTTCTTTTTTCACTGTTGTAACTGATGAGTTTTGCTGTGGTGTTCCTCTACCACAACAAGGCCCCAAAATATGTTTGGTGTATCTCTTTTCCTTCATATGATTCACCACCACCCATCAGCAGCCTGTTCATCCATAAGACACTCAATGCTATACTGTTCTGTTATTCATTGACACATGTACAGTAGAATATATGTTGTTGTCATGTTTAACAAAAGATGTTTACAATTTAATTGTTTTCAGGATTTGAAGCCCATGAGTGCTGCCGAATTGCTGGATACTTTTGGCAAGGCTTACCTTAGCAAATCCAGCGGAGGAAGTGGGAGTACAAGCAGCAGTGTTAAGTCACCTGTACCTTTACCTGTACCCGTACCTGTACCTGTGCCTGTACCTCCTCCATATGAACCTTCCAAACCTCCCAACACATCCACTCCCAATCACTCAATACCTGATCTTTCTCGTCCACCTCCTAGCCTCTCCATACCCTTACCCCCCAGTAATCCACCTACCACAGATTCCCCTTCTCCATATACCCCAATGCCTGTCAGTGCCCCCACATCATATACTCCAAAATCACTTTACACTCCTCAGCCATATCCACCACCACCTGAGTCATCTCCCAAATCAGCATATCCCCCTCCTCCAACACCTGGTGAACAGCCTCCTTATCCACCTTATGAAACCCAAACTGCATGGGTGCCTCCTCCACCACCGCCCCCACCTCCTCCTGAAGTATTAGATGATGGAACCGGTGGGTCGGGAAATGAGTATGAAATACTTTCTAGGAGTTTTAGCCAAGGTTGGCCTGATTATGAACAATATAGTAACCCTGGGGATGTAAATGATGATGATGAGTCAGATGATCGTAACTGGGGTGAGCCTCCTGGCAATGAAGAACTAGAAGCACTGACTTCAGATACCCCATCCTCTCCCCCAACTTTTGAGAAAGGATTCTCGGGGGTTTTACTTCCACCTCCCTTGCCCCCAGCTTTTTGTGCGCCATCTCGAAGCAATTTACGAGAATTGGCATCGGAAGGGGAGGACAGTGATCACAGAACAAATTTAGTGAGTATTAAACCAAAAGGAAGAGACAGTGATTACCGTTGTTATGATTACAGTTTTCTTTCAGATCATACAGCACAGTCAAAGGCAGTTCCAACACCTTCTATTCACGCATTATTTGCAAGTGGTGATGATTTAGATTTGCGAGTAAAAAAGCCTGGAGTAAAACAAAGTAATGATGATTCAGGATCTGACATGGACATCAGTGCTTCAGAATCAGATGACATGGATATTAGTGATGAGTCCGGGAAAGAAGGAAACAGTAATAATAAAAAAACAAGTGAATCAAAGTCAACAAAGAAAAGTCAGTCCAAAGAAAATAAAACAGAAGCTCTTAAAAAGGTAAATAATAACAAAGAGACTAAACCTGAAAAACCTGCCGGTAGTACGAGTACTGCAGTCACAAAGAGTGTAACTACTACTACTTCCACTTCAGCTATCAGTGTAATAGCAAGAGTTAGTAAAACTGCTGACACTACTTCCATTACCACTAAACCCAACAATAAATCGGGTATTGTTGATGTAAGTGCCATACTATCTGTCATTGGCAACACTGGAGCTCTAAAATCTGAAGGAAAGAAAGCAGAAAAAAGAAAATCAGTAGACAGTGATGAAAGTGAGGGTTACACACCTCAACCTCTGAGGATTCGTAAAGAGTCTGGAAATGATTCAAACGGGGATATCAGCGACAAGGATTATAAAGCTTCAAGTGCAGGGAGGGGGTGGTATAAAGATTTCAAGAAATCGGACAAAGAAAAGAGTCCGGTGGAAGAGTATATCCCAACAGTAATTGCTAAGACCGGGGGAAGAGGAAACACAGGAAGGGATTATAGTAATAATCGTAGTTGCAGTGAAAAAAATGTTATAGATGTTATGAAAAGCCTAGATGAAGAGTTTAATCAGCAACGAGGCAAGGGTAATTCCAAGGGTCAGAGCCATAATCGAGGTGGAGGATACAGAGGCGGGTATAGTCCACAGCAGGGCAATGGAGGATATTACGGTAGTCCTCAGAACTACAGGGGAAGGGGTCGGGGAAGCCCCAACTTTTATCCACCACACGGTAGAGGTAGAGGCAGCTTTGGACCTCCTTATAGTGGCCGTTATGGCGACTTTCAGCATGGAACTCCTCCTTACAACCCATCAGGAAGAGGTTTTCGCGGGTCAGAATCATACGGTGGAGGACGAGGGGGCAGGAGAGGTGGCAGAGGGGGAAGAGGTTGGTGGTAAATATCGATACAATATTTTGGCATAGTAGTGTTTTGAATTTTTAAGAAAAAATTTTATGCCTACTGTTTTCACTATCAGTAGCTAAACTGTACAATCCATGTTAAAGATGTGTGAAAATATGTAAAATTGTGTTAATGGTAGATGGTACAAATATTCCTACTCATGTGAAGTGAATGTTCCTTGAATGTTCCATTAAGGAAAATCCTCTCCACCTTGTTATTGCTTCCAAGGTTCTTTATGGTGGCTAGAGACTGTAATATGTAATACATCATATTTCTTGAGAGGGGTTCTATTTTTTAATAGAAAGCATTTATTAAGATCTGTAATCATTGGATTTTATCCAGATTCATAGGAAATCTTGTTTGTACTTGGTACATAAATTATTTTTGTCTGCCAAAACTTTTTATTGTTTATGGTGATCTGATGTTTGAAAACATGAGTGTGCTTTTCAAATTAAATATCTGAATGTATATCAGACTAAAATATGCAATATTAATTTCATTATATGCAGAACTTGAATGCTCACAGATATGTAAACTGTCCTTAATAATAGGCTTTTCTAGCCCTCTGCCAAGGGGTTTCTGTTTATGCAGAAGCCTTTTTTAGGGGACCAGGACAGTTAATTACCTCTAACTGACAGCTTATGGTTGATCATCTCTCCTTGTTACAACAATCACCATTAATAGTTTGGATTGGAAGCAAAGGTTACCCTCTAGAGTTAGGATGTCTATCTGGCCATTAAACACATTGTACCAGCCATGGCTGCCATCATAATTTCAGAGAAACTTCGCTGTTTTGAATTTTACCAGCTGATGCTTATCTTAGTAGGCGTATCCCAAAGCTCTTCATAATAATGTTGAGCTAAGTATCGTATTCCAACTTGGATATGCTTTGAGGGGTAATTGTGAGGTTTACTACAGTTCTAAGTGTAAACATTTATGTAAATCTGTCATTTTGTCTTCTTGCTTCAGTTCTTTGGGTTTGTATATATCCAACTGGCTCCTCCAAGTCCAGGTTATTACACCAGCAAGTGAAATGATCTTAGCACGAGGGAGTGTGACTTCAATTACATTGCTCAAGTAGTACCTCATGTTTATTTTGTTTTTTTTGTTGATGACTGGTCATCCTATGTGGGTTACAGAAAACTGGCTTATGGTTTCTGGAACATCATAATAAGGGTTTTGATGACTTACTTGTGACTACATGGGTATATAAGAAGTCAACATGTAATATTCTCTGTAGCTTTAGTCCAAGGAGTTTTATGTGCTTACATGATTCTCATGATTAGATTAAACATAATCCCTTCAGAGGATCTGCTATCTGGCCTGGATAGATTGAGTTCACCGAGTTCAATTTCAAGAGTGACTTCAAAGTCCCTTATAATTTCCACTACCTGAGTTACTATTTCACTTCAATGTGCTGGTGACTTCAGACCATCTTTGCACCCAGAACAGTAATGAGGGTTTAGGCTTTCTAAGTTGTATTCATTAAATATAAATAGGGGAAGGTCACTTAACATTATGATTTGATATTATAGGGGTACCATATAGCAGCTGTGTAAACAGTATTGCACATGTGAATTTTCATGTTGTGATTGATAGTTTCACACTTCATTGCATCTGAGCTGTGTTACTTAGTGCAGGTTAGGTTTTTGCTTAAATGTCTTGTTTTCTTAGCATAGAATATAATTGGGCAGAAGCATGTCTGGCACTCCTCTCCCCTTGGATTGTTTCCTCTGCTTGAGGGAAAATGTTGCAGGAGCTGTATGTTAGGGACCTCTCCTCTCTAGGATTTTTCTGAACCCCTGCAGTGGCATTATTCCCAATGTATTTCAGGGACTTGAAGGATTCCAATTAAGAATTCAGTCAAGTTTATTTGATTGGAGTCTTTTATGTGCAAATTCAGGAATTCTGGCAGGGCACTGTACCTTCTTCCTATGTTCAGTTGGGAATGTGGAGAGTAGCAAATTTACTGGATGGTAGAGTTTCTTCTCCATGAGATCATGTGGTTTTATGATAGATACCATAGGAATCACATCCTGATGCATCCTGACTCTGTGATGCTGTCTATGACAGCATTGGAGTTCTTTTTTTACCATATAGAGGGAATAGGTTAAGAACAACTTCCAATTATACTGTATGTCCAAACTGCTTTTCAGGAGGATTTTTTAATAGGAAATATATTTTCCTGTTCTTGGACAAAATGGAAGCAGGTTTATATGTTTCTTCTGTTCTCCTGCATGCTAAAATTTGATTTCCCTTTATATTAAGGCTTTGAAATTATATTGTTCAGTGACCATCTCTAACTTATAGTCAGTAAATATATTGAGTCACGATTACATTTTTGTGCCATGGATTTCACATATCCATGTCTTTAATAGTCTTGGCCTGCCCTGAATGTGCACATTAAATAAATATTTCATTTTCCTTTGGGCTCTGGATACCTTCCCATTATGTTTTCCTTGAGATTAGAGGGTACTGTCAAATAATTTTGTGGTACAAATGAGCTTGGGTTGCAGCTCCTGTCCTTGTCACAGTTGGGAACTCGTCTGTGAAGTGCTTGTCTGCTGCTCTTTGGGGAATTGATAGTACAGTACCACCACCTCCCCAATTTTTTACTGGCTGTGATTACAGGAACTGCCTAGTGGGCATCACGCTAGAATTGGAAGATTGATTCTGAAATCTGGTTTTCTAGTTGAGCCTGCAGCCAGGTAGGTAGGACAACCTCCCTCCAGTTTGTCAATAGCCAGCTGAAAATATCCAAAACAGCAGATTTACTCTGGCTGGTGTGATTAGTGTACTGGCCCAGTATACACGGCCACCTTTCAGACTTCTTGCCTCTAAAGGTTAATCTTTGTTTCCAGTTTACCTATTCAGGTGAGATATTTATGACGGATGGCCAATTATAAGATTAACCCCAGGTACCAGTTAGGAGGGTTTACTGTCAAATATCCCCAAATAGTTGTATTGTGCATTAACAGGAGCTGCTTTGCTACTGGCTTAGCTAGAGGTTAAGATTTCAGAATCAATCCTCCAGTTTGTTTTGATTTTTAGAAAGGTAACAAGTGTTATTTTAATTTCATCAAACTTTACTCCTTTTGATTTCTCTCCATGTCTGAGCAAATTGATACACGGTCACATAGAGTAATGTTTGCAAGAGTGATCCAAATTTCAGTGATATCATGTCATCAGCTTGTTTAAATTCTCTATTTGGCCATCACCAGAAATGTTTAATACTGTATCTTCAGATTGGATATATCCTTTAGTACTATGGCTACAAACTGACCCATAGCTATAGGTATAGGCACAAGCTTGTTCTCCAATATTCTTGATTGTAAGTAACTACAGCTGTCATCCCTAATGAACCATCAGTATCCTGCCATAAGATTGGAATTAATTACTTGGATGGCATGATCATTGTAGCACCAAGAGAGTCATTTTATATATACAGTACATTCAATTCATTGAAATTGCTTATAAAACAAATTTATTTAGGTTCCCCAATTGTTTGAATTCCTTTTAGTTGTTTAATATCAGGTTTGTTAGTATCTGAACTTGTTGACCCAGTGCAGTTAAATGAAGGGTATGGATAAAGTGATGCTATTTTCCTCGTATGTGATATATTTGAATCTTTGTTCTTTATTTCTTGAGTGATGCTCCAAGCACCCTGACTGTTGATAGGGTTTTAAAAATAGGTCTGCAGCTAAGGGGACTTATATGTTATTTCCTTTTGCATGTGCATCTATTTGACTCATTAAAACAGACAGGCAGTTTAATTTGCATTGTTTGAATTTTTTAAAAATAATATATTTTAACTGCACTTGAGTTTGCATTAAGCAGGTACTCATATGAAAATAGATTTTCTTTAGTGAAAGAGTGTCATAATGGCAAAAGGTTCACAGGCTTAACTTTTGATGATGGTAATGTAAGGATGTACTGTATATTATACAAGATTGAAATTTTGCACTCTGAATATTTTGGTGTAATCTACTCATTTTATTATTTTAATTCATGTTAAATTGTTTACACATGAATGCCTGATATGCACAATGTACATTGTATGTAAACACTATATTAAGATCTAAAAAAAAAAACATTAAAATTGTAAAAAATATTGGCTTCAAGATTAAGCCCAGCTATTACTGTAAGCAATAGTGTTGGTGTGTAAGCCAAAGTGTAGCTTGTGGAAATATTTGGCCTCCTGGCTAATAAAGCTAAAGGGTGATACCTCTGTCTCGTCCCTCTTGTGTCAGATATTCACCTCTTGGTCTGTCTGTCTGTAACTTTAGTTAGGTTAGGAGAAATATGAAAAAAGGGAAATTATAATTGCTCTAACCAACTGTAATACCAATCCAGACTGACAGAGATAACTTTTTGACAACCCATACTACTGGAGTTTATGACTAAGTGACAAACCTGTAGTTGACTTTGACTAGAATTAATTGTGTACTGTATATAAGCACATGAATGAAGAAACAAAAGGTAGGATGTATAGCTCATTCTTACAAGGTAGTGTTGGTTCACTATTAGAATTATGAGGGGCTAGTCTCATTAATTTTTATGGAACAAAGATTTAAAAGCTTAGTTTTGTTAGTATGTACTGTATAGGGGGATTAAATGTGTGCAATTAATGGGAAGTCCTCACTTAACTTCACCCTGATCAATGTTGTTTCATTTTTATGTTGTCAGGCAAAAAATATTTATTATAACAATTAAATCAAATCAATAGAATGGTTCAAAAGTTCCAAGGAAGACTATAACATGCAACACTCATCTTTTTTCTGAGAGTGATGTACTGTTCTGTATACTGATTACCACATAGCACCCATCTCAGTTTTAAATGTATACTGCAGCCATTGTTCACCCCACTGGTACTAACTCCCTTTAAATTATTTTTTACTCCTAATGTCTGGTAAAAGGTCTGCAATGTTGTTGTAGGTAATGTGGCCAAGCAGTCAAGAAAAAGCATCAGTATATGAATGTTAAACTGCAAGTCATAAGATGTGTGGAAGTTAGTGAGCATCAAGTATTCAGATACAAGACTCCCTAGAAAATATTTGGAAACATACTTACAGTAAATATTACAATAGCAATTTATTGGAGGGGAAGACTAATTCAAGTGTAACTGTACCTGATATTAGTGTAGTTGTGTTTCTTTCAACTGTGTTTACTCTTCTCCAGGAACTTTTATTTTTTATTTTACATTATTTACTTAAGAGTTTTGTTTCATATCTTAAAGCACAGTAACATTTACTGTAGGTGAGGGAAAGTTACCAAAAACTCAACCTTCCCAGGACCCCAAAATACCCCTTGTGCACAACCCATACCTATAATATTAGGCCTATGTTTTTTTTTTATTTATTTTTTTTTTACTTAAATTACGGTTGTTTTGGTTAATGTTGCAATTTTCAGGAATGAAACATTGATGTTAAGTGAGGACTACCCATATCTCTAACATATATTACTCAAGGAATAGGGTAGCTAACTAGTGAAAAGTTTAAGATTGAAACAAAGACAAAAGTCATACACATGTTTAATATTAAGTTAAAAGTTATGTATTTTTTGGGTGTGCTGTGTGAGAATGTAAACCAAGATTTAGTGATGTGGATTTGTTGAAGTTTCGATGAAGGTAAACCATCAAGACTTTAGTGAGTGCATGTTAACAGCCAAGTGTGTGGCATAATATGAGTTCAGTAATAGTCATTTTCTTGCTTGGAAGCAAATGTATGAAATAAAAGTCAACAAACACAAGGCTGCATTGGTATGAGCATGGTTGTACACTGTAATCAGTTTTTGGGGAGATTGTTTGGTAGTAGTCACACTGATGGCATGAAGATTTTAATCTTCTCAACCAGTTGAGTGGGCCTGATATTGACTAAGGGCATGTATAGAAGCAGCCTGGATTATAATTTGGTGATTCTGTGACAGCACTCATGTGAATGGCATGATGATTGTGTTTAGTACAGTATTGGACAAATGTGCATCTACACATGTTTAATATTGGATGCAACTACAGTACAGGTATCGCTCATTTAGCGTTAATTCACTTAACTTCAATTCGGTTCAGCAATTTAAAATATATGATAGTGTTTCTCACTCAACAGTCTGTCAAAGTTTGGTTTAGCAGTAACTTGACTGACTGGAAAGAAGAAAAAAAATGGGATGTGGCAGCCTGTGAGATGGCATGTTGCCATTTTGGAAAAATCATTACAATACTGTAATGTGGCTTAAAAGTAAAGAAAATATAATATAAAATTATAAAATAAGAAAAATTAAGAGCATGGGATGGGTATATATGTGTGAAGTGAACATATTTGTGGAGGTAGTGGACAGTAACTTGTGTCGAGAGCTGAGCCGTGCTCCCTGATTCCCTCCCCCAATGTGACATCATAGCATACACACAGTGCAAGCACGACAGCAACCACATGTTTCTTGAGTCAGCAGGGTGACTTCCTGGCTGAACTGTGTCGTGCTGCCCAGAGGATGGTTGAGTTTGGAAGGGGCTTTTTTTTTTTTTAATAATAAAATATGTGCCATTTTATTTTATGATAGATATGCTATGTATTAATTTTATTGTTAATCATAGCAATTCTTTTCATTTTTGACGTATGCAATTTGAAATTTGTTCGAATTAGGATCACCTTTTGCTCACTAAATTAATTAACTCGGAACCACATTGTTTTATATAGAAGTTTTGAAACCGTTAATAACAAACTCGTTTATTGATATTATTATTAGGGAGTACAGTACTGTACTCGGTGTTTACCGCCCTGTTGTTTACCCTCAGTGCTTTGCTGTTATCTCTCGTTTAGCGATAATTTTGCTTAACGTTAGGTTTTAGGGGGGACGCAACAACAACATTAAACGAGGGATACCTGTATATTTTTGGATTGGCAACAGGTACATAGGTGTCTGACATGGTGTGTGTGTATGAGCTTTTGGTTAGCATGGTGAGAGCATTGGTCTTGATGATAGGTAACAGCAGTGGACATAAAGTGTATCTGGGATAATGGACTTTTAACAGTCTAACAACGTTAAGACTAGGGCCATGTTGGATGATAAGACTTCCTATTAAATGGAAGGCTGATAATTAACTCTGGCGCATGCAATAAGTTTTTAAGTTTCCGTGATCACAACAAAATTCATATGAGACCACTCACATGAGGTTTGGTCATCTTCGTTCTGCGGCCAATTCATCTCATACTTTTTTCTTTTTTTTTCTCGATTTATACATTACTGCCTTCTTTATTGTTTTGGCTTTAACGTAAGCAGAAGAAGAAAAAAAGACGCGAATAAAACCATTTTTTTACTCCAAATAAAGAACAAAATTATGTGTTCCCAACATCATATCTCGGATATTTTCTCACAAACCTACCAAGTTTATCAAAGTTATAGAAGCAGAATTTTATTAACTTCCAACGGTGACTTTGGCATTTTGATACAACTAATAGTGGGGAGGGTTGGAGAGGTGATAAACAAATGCGACCTACCAGCACGGCTGATAGAAGAAAACTGATCGACAGTGGAACTCTACCCACACTTTGGTACTTTTTGGAAGCATTTCTTGCAAGATGCAGTCATGTATGATGCACGGAAATTTGACACAATTATTTTGAAAACTTTCGTGTGGCAAATTTTTTTAAAGTTTAATGGTGGGATTTGATTCACCGATGCAAATATTGTATTTGAAGTACTTCACGTCACGATGCACAAGATGGTACGTTAGGCTAAGTGCAGCTTCGCCTAATGCCCCTAAAAGTTATGGATTTATTTGTATACAAATTTGACACACATCATAGTGAATATATTTGATAAATAAACAAGTATTATGTCAATAATATTCAGTAAATACTGCATATAAGAAATTGAATAATACTGTACTGTAATTAAAAAAAAAAAATACAGTACCTGTATGTAGAATTCATGTATCCTAGCTATGCTCAGTCATAGATGGGTACTTAAAATAAGAACACCAATGATCTGATGTCCAAAACAATTTTGAGTTATTCTCACTGCTATGTTCCACCCAATTTTTTTTTTTTTTTTTTTTCTAAAAAAAAATTACCTAGTAAATGTAATACTGTACTGTACTGTACTGTATAAAGAAAGAGTTTGTGCATAATCTCTATCTCACAGCTGTTGGTCTACTGACCACCCACCAGCACCATGACCAACCTGCATCAGCTAGCCAGCATATCCATCTATACCCATTATTATCATTCAATACTAAAACAACAAGTATTTAATAATTGTAAGATTGCATAAAAGAATTATATAAGTTGTGGTAATGAACGATTAATGAGAAGCTTGTGGGTCATGTTTGCCCTCTCGTGGCTGATGATCAGCTGTTGTTCCTTCACCTCACTCATGTTGTTTAATAATGTCAAATTTCTCCTTTAAACTAATACTCTTTCACTGCTCTTGATAGAAAGTGTGCTGGGTGAAGCACTGGCAGGTTGTTTTTATAGTCATAATGCACAGTTTGGGGTGATCTGTAAAGAAATTATTGTACTGTATACATATGCAAAAAATCTGGTTACAAGTATCTCTATGTATCTAGGAGGTACTAGTTGAATACATGCAATTTAAAGTTTTATCTTAAGAATTTTGAAATTTGAAAAATATTTATATTTTTGGGGGGAACAATTAATATTTCACCAAAGAACCATACTAAATGAAGACAATTGTATACATAAAAATCAAGAAGTTCCCCTTTCTGCTACTTCAGTTCATGCACAAGTGAACCAACATCTTACATTTCACGAAACTACAGGTATTACTGTATACTGTAGTTAGTGTGTGTGTGTGTCTTCTTGGAAGAAATAAAGCCAGGATTAATTTAATGGTCACTTATAAGACATTATGTTCTGTGAATTGGGGGTAAAATAATAATTAAATATCTATAAACACAACAAAAGCAGCAGGACAGCACCTGACCTCAAAGTCTTGGGTTCAATCCCGGGTCTGATGTGAGAAGGATGGTATTCAGTGTGACCCAACCAAACATGGCAGATTTTCTTTTGGTACTTCGGTTTCCTCGTGTACTAACCGGACAATGAAGGTCATAACAAAAAACAGACTACCTGCCTGAACAGCAAGTAGGCTGATAAGTGTGGAATTACGAATTGAAAAATCTAGCTGTCAGCTACTGTACAATACCGTTGCCATGTTTTTGTTTTGTTTTTAGATACTGTACCTTGTACGGTATAATAATTTTCTTCAGAGGGCATTATAAAAATAACAAATTGTACTGTACAGTATATGAGTTGAGACAACTCTTTTTCAGCTTCAGGATCATACATCTGCCTGTAAAGTGTAAGAGCTTCAGTGCAAATAGATAAGCTACCAATGACTTCATTCTTTTATTTGAATTATTATTTTATTTTATGATTATTAATTTATTTTATGGGGTGATTATTGTTTGAATATCAAGAAATAATGGTAGAAATGGGTTTGTGGACAACTACAGTACACGGAGGTTGAACATGCCTTGAATTGGGAGGTTTGCCAGGTATATATATATATATATTTTTTTTTTTTTTTAACGTTAATTGGGAGTTACCAGCTGTTGGAATGCCGGATAAGAGTGGACCACCTTGTATTCAAAACTTGGAAGAGTTTGATGAGGTTATAGAAAATAAAGACACTTTCAGAGGGTAAGAAAAGGGAAGAGAAAAAGGAATGAGCAAGAATTAGAAAAAAGTCTTTGTCAAAAAATATACCAGTAGAGAAGTAGTTGAAGAGACAAAAGAATGAAGTCCTGAAGAAAATGGTACAAGATACTAGAGAGGGATAGCCTGCAGAATTGAATGTTTAATAGTGATTTGGTAGGAAATAGACAATTTTATTATTGTACAGTTGGGTCTTCATTTACGCGGTCAATTGAACCCGCGTAAAACGAGAAACGCGTAAATGAAATAACAGAACATATGGGATTAATTGAAATAGAGACTGGGCCGACCCCCAAACTCCACTTTTTCCGATACATTACGTACCTTGTAGTCAAAATAAAATCTTAATTTTATGATGGTATGCACACAATTAATAATTAAGAGAAATATCAATAATATTAGGTTTTTTAACACCTACGTTTGTAGAAAAGATGGATGGGCACATGGGGATGGGAGGTTGGTTCCGAGGCAGAGGGCAGATTATTGGCCCTCACCTGTATCACTTGTATCACTATCCACCACATAGGCTTGCAGGGCCTCTTTGTTAAACCCCTCAAAGTCCATATCCTCACTATCACTGACTTGGGCCGGCGGTGGTGGGTGGCGGGTGAAGAACTCGGTAATGTTTTGATGACTGGGCGACCTTGTGCGCACCCTGCCCGCGCCGCTTCCCGCGTAAATCCAGACTCAACTGTAACTATAAAAGAGTAGGAGGGGGGAAAGGAGAAACTGCAACAAAGATACAGATGCAGTGGGAAGAATATTAATGAAACAGAAGAGATAGTTAGTGGTAGGTATATTTTGAAGGTTTAATGGTACATAATTATGATGAAGAGTTGTATTTCATGTTGGGTGATGTAGAAGGGGGGAACTAAAAGTACAGAAGGAAATATCTGTGAAGAAGATACAAACAGCAGTAAGCGAACTATAATGAGGAAAGCTCTGGGAATGGAACGTATCATGACATGTTGGAACACGGAAAATGTACTGTACAGTATAGAAGAATGGGTCTACTGAGTTTATCAGTATGTGGAAGGGTTTTAATTGAGAGGGCGAGGAAAATAACCAAATGGGACAGATGAGTGAAAGTGAATACAAAAGAAGTTATTAGTGGGGCAGATGAAGTACCTCTGGAAACTGGAAAATAATCATGTGCTGTCTGTAAGAAGGGTATTTGCAACAACTCAATAATGTACGGTGAGTGCACAAGAGGTGCAGTAGTGTATATTACAGACTGCAGGATATTGCTGACTTTAAGTGTGCAGTGTGTGCTACTAATCATGTAGTCTTGTCAAGGTTGGAGAACTCACATTGGGGATATATCCCTGGACTGTTGATGAGTTTTGCTACACGGGTGACATGGGGAGCACTAAACCTCAAGAGAGGGCTCTCTCTTCATGTGAAAGGATTGCTGTATGTAAGTGGAGTGAGTAATGTGTTATTGTATGACAGTGAAACATGGAAGTTAATAAGGAAGACATCTATAGGCTTGAGCGAGCTGAAGTGAGAATGGTGAGATGGATGTACATATAATACAATGTTGAAAGATGGTCACCCATTTAGAGCTATGAGGTAGGTATTGAGAGTACAGTATTGGCAAGGTTTTGTGTAGAGGTAGACTGATATGGTATGGGCTTGTGGAAAGGATGGATAAGACTTATCGGGTTAAGAAGTGCATGCATTTGAAAGTGGAGGTCAGGAAAGCTATGGGTAGGCCAAGAATGACCTGGGGAGAAGTTGAAAGATATAACCCCAGAGAAAAGGACCTGGCTAGATAGGCTACAGTGTGGAGAGCTGCCATCAGGTAAACATGAATAACCCACACAACCATGGAAAATGGTGATAATTATGACAAGGAACGGTGGGGAATTACAGGAAGTAGTGGTTGCATAAAACATATGTTTATTTAAATATTGGCAGAAAAATACAATGGAAACACTAGGAAACAGCATTTATGGATTTGGAGAAGGTATATGATAATGAATTATGGAGTGGGAGGAAAGCTGCTTGATACAGTGAAGACATTTTAAAAGGTTGGTTGAGTATTGTTGAAGTCGTGCATAGAGGCAGGCTAGGATGGTTTGGGCAGGTGGAGAGATTGGATGAGCAATTGGGCCAAGAGGTGATTGGGCATAAATGTAAAGGGGAGGAGAGTGAGGGGTAAGCCAAGAATGACATGGGAAGTTGTAAGAAACTACATTAGAGTTAAGAGAGTATGCAGCATGGAGAATTGTCATCAGGTAACCGTGGCTAGGTAATCCACGCAAGTGTGGATAATGGCCGTAAAATGATGATGATGATGAAGGCTTGTGTGAAAGTAAGTGAGAGCTTTGAGGTGAAAGTGGGAGTGATGTAAGAATATGAGATGACCTCATGGTTGTTCAGTATGATCATGGAATGAATGGTGAAGAACAAAATGAGCTGGTAGGTGGCAGCTAATAACATGTCTATGTAGATGATGTACTTTTTATGGAGAGTAGACAAGAACTGCAGAAGGTGAATAGCTTTGACAGATAGAAAAATTTTTGAGGTTAAGCTGAAAATCGCAATGATTTTTTTAGATGAAAATTGAGTCCATAGATTTTGGTAAATTAGTGGAAAATAAAACCTGGCTATATTGCATGTAAAATTATGATGAAAAAGGTGATACTGTAAAAGGTTAAATATTTAAACTGTTTTGGGGTTATATTAAGTTAAAATGTGAAGAGAGCAGTACATAGGAGGAGGGTGATTGGAGAGTTGAAGAGTTGAAGATTATTATCAAGTAAAAAATGAGCTTGAGAGAATTGACCGAAGTCCACACATGTTGCCTTCAATTATACCAACTTCACAAGAACTAGATTCACACACACATACCTGGTTTATTTTTTACCATCCAAGTTTTGTTTGTAAAAACTAAAGTTTTGCACATACAGTACATGTTATGCATCATGTATTTCATCTTCTCTGTGCATAAGGCAGTGTGAGAAAGCATCTCTTGTACCATCTGTGGGCCATAAGGAGATTACCTGACAAAAAGCCTACTCGTATACCATTCCCAGAGTCCTATACTGTACAGTACTTTAAAAGGCATTAGCAAACCAAACCCATGAAGAAAACCTGGACAGCAGCACAACTCATACACTTATATTCCAGTCATGTTTTTGCCTCCCAACCTTAATTCAACCAATAAACAGATGATAGTGATAGATAAAGTGTACTATTTGACGTGGCCATTGTCTCAGTTGCTTGAAGCTACTGAAGGGGCTTGTAGTTCTCTACACTCACCTAATGAGTGAATGCATATTTGAGTATACTCATTTGTATTCATCCAATAGAGTTACTAGATTAAATTGCTTTTAGTATATGCATGAAAACTTATTACTGTACACTACAGTACAGAATCATTGTCAAAAAGAGGACTTTGGCTATGGCTGACAAAGTAAACTTCCCCTTTTTGCTATATTATGGAAACCTATCTTATTTTATATTGATTTTGCTTGCACTGGCATTTTCTAGGAACACAACCCCTGGTATAAATGATGGCAACCTGCATAATACTTCCTTCCAAAACATATAGTTGAGAAAACAGGTTTAACCTCTGGGAAATGGAATGGGTGAAGAGACATGTAAGAAGGATGCCAGAGGAGAGGATAATAAAGAGGGTGTTGAGGGCATTATAGCAGATGTGATGGGGAGAGGGAGGCTGACTTTGGGAGGGAAGATGGAACAGTACAGTACAGTACATCAAAGATAAAGCAGGGAAGGAGACAAGGATAAGGCAGCCTGGAGGCTCTTGTCATGGCCATCCCCTCAGAGGGAAGCTCCCTGAAGAAGTGAAGTGTATTTGCTAAGTGAGGGAAATTGTTGAATGTAATAAAAGTCTACTCAAACTGGACAAGACCTTAACAATCTTGGGTTTTTCATACACAAAATTGCGTATGATCTAAATTATTGCTTTAGGGTTTTCGTGTGCAAATTTGTGTATAAAGTCAGAATTTAAAATAATTATGTTTGTGTAGGAACCCTAGACATGCAAGACACACATTTGGTAATGTCATCGCGATCTGGCAACTATGTAGACTGCATTCCAAGGTTACCACACCAGTCTCCCTTTGTGTTTAAAGGACCCAGGATATAACCATGACCCACATTTCCCATGCATTTTCTTGCGGCTTGTGCTGATTTCTCGTGCATCACGGTGATTTATTTTATTCATAACAATGTGAGGGTTGTGATCCATGCCTCGTGTTGCTGGTGAGGGTGGAGGGGTGGGAAAACGTAAAAAGTGCAAGGAGATTGCATCAAGTGACGATAGTGTGGTGCCTCCTGATGCCTCTCCCAGTGTCCCTGGCCCTTCTAGCATTAGTGATAGTTTGTCTGGCCCTTCAATAAGCAGTCCTAGTGCTATGACTCAATATGTAAAAATATCTTTTGTTCCTGGAGGGAAAATTTAATAATCTGTATTCAGCCTGGGCGCGCTCATCAGAACGCAAAATTTACACCACTGTTACCTAGTGAAATATTAAATTTGTGACAACATTTTCTTCAATAACTATATTTTCATAAATATGTACGCTTTATAGCGGAATATGGTTCATATTGTAGTCCCATGAAATAACGAAGGTATAAATTATTGTATAAACATTTTCGTTAAGCGTTAAAAAAAAATTTGTGTTCTACTCACACTTGGTCGCTTACATATAGAAATAACTATTTAATCGTGGTTCCTGATATAAAACTGTTTGTGAATAATTTATTTACAAGGCTAATGCAACAAATCCCACCTTTTTATCTCAAATAACAAGCTTGCTATGATTCATTATGTACAATTATATTTCATGTAGTGAAGTGTGGTGAGGTGAGTAACAGGCCAGACTCCGAGCATCTCACCACCTACTCCTACCTAAGAGTGTTAAAAGCTCTATAGCATTAATGAGGAAATAAAATGTGATGTAACCATCAGTGTATTGGTTATATAAAAAATAAATAAATAAGGGCAATGATGAACCTACAGTAAGAATAGATTGTTAATTTTCTAGTTGACTTGAGAGATGTTGAACATGAAGACATTTCCCCAAGTTATCCAGGCAGGGTCAAATACGTCAAGTGTCTATGATGATATCCATACCATTTTTGAGATTTTGTAAATATTTTTCAATATTATTAAAATGTTTGCTTGTTACAGATTCATTTGATGTCTGAAGATTTTTAGGCTTGTACAGTATTTGTGAGGAAGTGTATGACATAACTGGAGTAGCAGCTAAAGTTGTTAGCTGATGAATGTCAAGCATCTTACTCATAAGGTGTATGTTACTTGTCACTTACTGTGCTGGAATATGAATGAAGTAGGTGTGGTTATTAGCAATACCGTACTGTACTCTGTACTGTACTGTAGAAATGTGGCTTTAAGATAATGGCAATGTTTTAATGTAAAATCGAAAATTTTAAGTGTGAATATTTGTAATTGTGTTAATTTGATATTTAGTAGAGTAGTAAGTTACTAGCCAATAGAAAAACATTTATTAATGTGTAAAAATTACATTTTTGTGTAGGGAATAAGTTTTCCTTTAATGGAGTAGATTTTATTTGAGCTTGAAGACTGATTTTTTATATATATATTCAGTATATCTTTGGAATTGTCAAAATAAAGATATTTTGTTTTTACAGAGTGGAAATGGTCTTATTTGATTGTATGAAAGAAAAGTGGAACAAGTATTTGTGATACATTAGCTGAAAACTCACTTGGTCAGATGTAAGAAATCCAGATTGTATAACTCATATTGTCGTCCTTTTTACTCAAGCAAGATTTGCTAATGATTATCATGTTATTCAATTTTCTTCTGTTCTTTCCCATGAAATTAGTACATCATTCTTTCAAAAATACAGTTGTCAAGTTTTTATCACCACTCGGTAATTATTAGATTATAGCAGAGTATCAGATAATCAGCCAAAATTTTATGCATAGTGATGACCATAGATAATAAGAAAATCTTCTCCCACAGCAAAGTATAACATTTTATAACCATTCATTTGTCATAAGTGACTCGCATTGTATCCCAATAAATGAACAGGAGTTTAATTGCAGAGCCAAGAGCATTGGTGGCTGGGACATATTTATGAATCTGTGATAGTATTCCTGCTGAGACTAGAGCCCTTTAAAGAGTCTTCAAACCAACAGTCACTATTTCATTCCTGATGCCACCTTAGCTTTGTACACCTGATTTTCACCTGTCATCAGCCATAAGCTGAGATTTCAGGATCAAACCTTCATTTCCAACTGTTTCCCATTTTGATGCAGATGTGGTGCTGCCAACACCATCTTCACAGGGAAATCTAGATGCATATACCTCTGTTTTAGGTACTTCGGAATTTATATGATGTTAACCCACACAGTTTTTTTCTATTTTTACATTAAGGCAAGTTATGACTTTATTTCCTTCATGTGGCAAATAATTTAAGTTTGTTAACAATATAAGTTCACTGTGAATTGTGTTTAGGATTAACTTAACCAAATTGTGTTGAGAAGACAACCTAGAGCATAATAGGTAACTCAGCTTGTCTTGTAAACAGTTTACTCATGAGGTGTGGGTGTCTGGTATCTTGAAGGAATAACTGCTCTGCAAACAGAAATTCCATTAATATTAAGGTTAGGGGACTAGTTGGGGTTCCACCTTAGGGTTTTGAGACTGTACAGTATCTAAAAAAAAAGTATCTGCCAGGATTACTTCCGAAATGCTACATATAGCTCGTGATGTCCCGGGAGGGTTGGTATACGTGGCTCTGCGCCATACTGATCCTACTACAGTGCATTTGGTAACCGAACTTCACATTAATTATGCCAAAATAAATACACCTTGCATTATTTATGTTAAACTATACAGGGCAGGAATGCGCATATCCCAATATCTATCACCCGTGGTCTTGTAATATTCCACACAGAGCGTGGACAGATAGTTTTTTGAGATACATTTCTGTATATCCTACAGTACCTGTACAAGTATCTTTTTTCAGGTTTATTGTATGCTTTATTATGCTCTTTGTACAGTACAGTACAGGGGTATATGATTGACAGCTTTATGTGATAGATTCTCTCAACAGAGATATCATAGGACAGTACACAATCTTTAGGGATCAACGGGGAATCCTTCAGGGGGTTTGTTTGACATTTGGATTGGGCTGTCTGTGGTCCGGTATACTCACTGACTGAACTATGGACCTCCCTAATTAGCAGTGTTTGCCTAAAGACAAGTTGTAACAATAAGGGTGAGTGAAGTCCAATGCCCTTAAACCTAGGTTAAACACCTCAGGGAGAAATATGAGCATATTTCCTTTGAATTCTCTTTAATTAGCTTAAGTATTTGCTTATTTTGCTGGCAAAATGGATTATTTGTAGACTGGTTGTTATGGTGATGTATTGATGCTTATGAACATTGATCATGTTTTGAGGATGTACAGTCGGCCACAAAAGTCCGATAGCCTCCCCCGAGCCTGTCTAAACTGAAATAGTTTCGACCCGTGTTATTTTACTGCCAGAGGGCAGACAGTCAGTTGCAGTTCAAATCCTCGGCTTTGGATCCAAAATATTGAAGCAAATTACTGGGCTTATGTGAATGTATGAAAATTCATTAAATGAATTAGAAATTTAAAAACTGCAACCTTTTTGACAGGTCATAAATACTGAATATTTGATGTGTTTAGTGAGTAAAGAGAACAGGTTGTGATTATTATTTCATTGAGTTTGTATGCCACGGGCCATTGCACCGCCTCAATTAGGTCCCAGGATGACTGGGAAGCTTTTTGCTCTGGACTCCATAAAGCACATTCTGTTTACAGCGAGGGGGAAGACAAATTTCTTTGCATTAAAGGTGTTCAAAAGAGTCAAAGTATTGGGTTGGTGCCTTTCTTCAAATGAAGCAATAGGAAAGACAGAACATTGTGGAAGTAAATTGAAAACAAAAAGTTTTCTTAACATTTGGTGACTTGAAAAAGAGTCATTTCCACATTTGGACACCCTGCTGAGATGGTTCCACATTACTGTACTGCACTTGGAAGGGTGCATTCTCTCGGCCAATTAATTCAAGACATTACTGATGATGAATAGACAGGTAGAAGACTTGTGTATTTGACTTTCTATTTTTGTTGTTTGTTTAAATTGAATGTTTAAAAAATTTTGGGTAACCTAATAGTCTACAGGTAGCTAAAAAAAAATCCACATTTCTTCAGCTTTAAAAGTCTCAGAGAAATTGGCTCTCTGGATCTTTTGAATCATATGAGGCTATGGCTCTATTAAAGGAGCCTTCGTAACAGACCATGTGCAGTGACAGAAATGTGTTTCTATGCCCCTTCCTTCCTGGCCACACAAAAGGTAATAGGGTTGGGTGAACATGGTATCTCCTTCAGAATGGCTCTTTGGTCATGACTTATTTTTATGGCTTCTCTTCCTGGGAGTAATTTTGATGATGTCAGGCAATCATCCACACCCTCCTTGGCATAATCTTTTCCTAAGGAGGTTTCTGAAGGGACAAGTATATTTTCTTTTGACTGGAATGTTCAAGAGCAGTTTTATCTACATTTGTCACTCATCTGAATGCTGCATAAATCAAGAATTGTAACAATTTCAGGGGATTACTGTACTTTCTCTTGGCCATGTTAGATATGGTTCACTCTCTTTCATCTTTGCCCAAATTATTTTCAGGTTTCTTCTCCAGATCTAATTCAGATATCTGTTCTGGGGAGGGGTTCATTTCTTGGCCATTTCCTCACTTTACTAATCATATTCCAAGTTGATTGAAAGTTTCCCATGTTACTGTAGTTAGGTTTTGTGGAGATTATCTTGGAGAATTGCCAAACAAGCAGTTTGATTCTTCTTGAAAGCATTTCCAAGTCTTTGTTGAGGTACTTTTATTTTTAAATAAAGGTGCTTTACAGTTTGATGCATAATCAGTCTGTGGAGTTTTGAGGTATTTTAAAATTTATTGTCATAAGTGGTATCAGGCTTAGTGGCCATGGCTGAAGAATTTGGGGACATCACATAACTCATGACCTTTCTATAAAGAAGTATTGGGTCATTGGCTAAGATATTAGTTAACAGATACCAAACACAGCATAACATTGTCGGACTTTGAGGAGGTGTAAGATTTCTTATATTATATTGTACCTTACTCTTTCTAGCTGGTTGTATTTGTGAGAATCACTTAGAACATGGGTAATTAAGTTCATATTTAAAATGATTGAGTCTGGACTAAGTGACGTGGTTGCACATTTCCTGCTAAGAATTGGTTACGAATTTGGTTGGAAGTGGCTGGTTAATCCTGGAATCACAGCATATGGCTGACCCTTAAGTTTACAGGTGAGATGTGGACAGTAGGAAAAGCTTAACTAATACTGTATATGATTTAGTCCCAACCTCCAAGGTTCTTGGGGTGTCCAGGGTTTTATCCTTGTATAGTTGGTGGGATATGTTGATCATATGGTTTGCACTTTGTCATAAATGGCAGATTGACTAAAATTTCATTGTATGACTGTGCCTGGAGTTAATGACCTATGTATTACCCTCAGTATGTCATTGAATTGAGACCCAGGAAGCTCTAGTTCATGAATTGGCTATGCCTTTCTGACACAAGAAATCTCTCAGCAGCAACAATCTCTGTTGAAGGTAGAAAACAATAAGTGACAAACCAGCACGTGCAATTAACCCTTTGTCCATCGAGCCATTTTATAATTGCACGCATCGGTCACCGTGACTTTCACATGGCCCATTGGGAGATGGAATGGAAACCAAGTTGTATAACTGAGCTCTTGTCATACTAGAGGATTTCAGGATCAATTCTCCATTTATGATCTCCTGTATCTTCCTATTACAAGTGATTTGTCTCTTGAAGCCAAGTGCTCCAACTGTTAATGCACAACACCCCAAGTGGGGAGAAAATTCTACTTTCTTAATGGTATGGGACAAGGAAACTTACCTTGCAAATTTTCTCGCTCAGCACATTTCTACAGTGTAGCTTCCTCATCTAAGTAGTTGGCAAATGACATAGCCATTGACTAGTTGCATCTTGTAGGAAGGACTGACTGAATGATTGTTTCACAAACTCTAATGAAGAAACAATGTCCCTGAGATCATAAGCCCTATGTCGCTTAGTCGTGCCACACAAAAGCTTTGAAATTATCTTACATTCAAGCTGTGGAAGTCCACTAGCTTAATCAATGAAACAAGTAATGTTCATTGATAAAATTGGATGGCAACTCCAAGGAAAAATAAACTGATAAACTTAAAATCATAAATTGCTGAAGAATGGGAAACCATTACCAAAGAAAATAAACGGAAAAGGCAGAAATCATAAAATGAGAGAAGGGAAACAAAATCCTGAAAACTCCATCAAATGCCCCCACCAAATCCCACCTGACTGTCCTCCCTGAACCAGATGTATTTGAGGTTGACTAACAACTCTGTCATATTGAGGGTGAGAATTACTCTTTCTGGCAATGAGAACCAAACATCAATCCTACTCCTAAAATTACTAAGTATCTCTGGAGAAACCCTCTCCTGACAGTTTCTGCCTCATCCATGTCCACACCTGAAAGGACAGAGAAGTAAAATAAATCAGTTTGTCTTGAGTTCTGGTCCAAAACTTAAAAAGGAAAACCCTTCTCTTGAATGGTTATACCTGTACCCTTAAAAAGAGGAGTCCCAATTTACCTATCTGCCTGTCTTTTTACCAAGCATAGAAATATAATGGAATAGAAGAGAAAACCCACAGAATATCCTTAAGTGACTAAAGGCTTCATTCTTGCTACAACTGTGGCCTGAAAGAAGTTCAAACCTCGAGAAAAAATTTAGTCCCCTTTCTGGATTAACTGGACATTCAATAAAATAGTTAGTTTCTTGAGGTCGGCCTAATCAGCTAAGTCAATCAAAAAGATAGTAATAAAAAAACAGCCATAAAACACATTAAGGTTAGGGAGAGCAATGTGGAACATTTTAAAAGTAGCAGAGTAGATTAGTACTGTGATGTGTAGTGAGATTGTACTGTAGTCCATGCATTTACCTATGCTAGGGATTTTATTCTCATTGTATATAGGGGGAAGAAATTTCCTTTAGGCTTCCAAAGCCTTTTTACTGATATCAACTTTGCATTAACCTTTGCTTTCCCAGTACAGTACATAGGTTACCAAAGAGAATGGTTATATGTCTTGTATTTGCAGTGTCAGGTCATGTTTTTAACATGGAGTCTCTTGATCTTTTCCTGGGAGGACTTTGCAGCTGAGCAATTATGTGCTGTACCAGCTAAGCATTTAGGTGGACTCGTGTTACAACACGAAGTAACTGACTACCTTTTCTTTTGGATTTGTTTACTTTATCCTCTTCACTACTGATCGGCTTGTTAGCCACTTTGGTGGTTGGTCATGTCTCGGATGCGCTCTGTTTACAAGTACAGTACTGTACTGGGCATTTACTGACTGCAGGATATACCTGTACCTGTGCCAGTGTTAGTCAGGTCTGGTCTTGAATGAGCTCACATTTGGTGCAGTTACAACGCTGTGGCCTGTTGTTCCAGGAGTTCACAACTCTCACTTCAAAAAAGTTTGTCCTGACAATTTTCTGAACTTGTGGCTTTTTCAACCTTACAGTAAGCTGAGACCCCTAGTGGGGAGGGCATCCGCCAGTTCATGGCATGAACACTCGACTGAGTAATGACCTCCGAGGTGTTTATAGACTTCTATTAAGTCACCCACCCCTTGCCTGTCTATGATATAAGCCTGGCTGATAATTATAGTTATCAGGGTTGGTATTTTTTCAAAGGAAGGCCTATTCAGTGACCTCAGGTTAGTGTCTTATGAAGAATTATATAGTTAGGCTCCCTCTTGTGGGTACACTGTCAAAAAAGTATCATAGGTAAGAGCAGATTAGTGCTCATCTTCATCTTGAGGACATGGGGCACATTTTGTTATCATGATTGTGAGTGGTACCAATTTTATTACAGCATAACCAGTCTTATAGTTGAAGGAATAAAGTGGCAGCAGTAGAAGCACCTCTAACTTATAATATTTCTTTTTTCAGTCAGACATGAGTCAACTTTGGCTAGGTTTGGTTTTTCTCCTGATTTTGTTTAAAGACTCTTCCTTTTCCTTTCTTACAATCATTAAAAAGTTCAATAGAAGGCATGTCTCCATTATTTTAGGCCACTGATGCAGGGGGAGGAGTAATCAGATTGGTTCAAAAGGAACCTTTACTGAGTTGTCCTGTACTATGACGGCTGTCTGGCTTTGGGCTCTGCCAAAAAAATAAATTTCTGGATCATTCCTCCATTATTGTCACATCTAAACCAAAAAATTTTAGTTCATATATTTATTTTAAACAATGTAAAGAAAATGGAGAATGATCAACACTACTGACCCACTTCCCTACCACCCACAACACTTGGGACCTATTGATCCTGTCATCACTTTTCAGAGATTGGTAAGATGTCTCCTAAGGTTATTACTTCCTGCACCCAACAGTGAAGAAAAGGAACATCATTTCTATCAATTATTTTCACACCCTAATCCACTGAACCACACTTCCTCTATAAACCCTCAGTACTAACTACCCTACACTCCTTTGTCACTGACTGTCACTTATCACTAAAACAAAAGTGATACTTTGGGTCTAAATCCAGGTGTCAGGGCAGTACCCATACAAGAGTCAAGTGTCAAGCTAGGCCAAGAACCAAGTTTAGGGACAGAATGGAAGTACAGTACAGTATTTCCTCTGTCCAGGGAAATAATAGATCTAGGTTGCTGAGCCAACGTCACAGCTGTAGTAAGATCCTTACCTCTCAAATCTAAATAATGAGGTGAGATGTATATTTCATACTATCAAGAGTCCAGGAACATAAACCCCTCAAAGATTTGAAGCTTTGCTCCTATAGGTACATTCACTTTCCTGGAAAGATATTCTAAAAAAAAAAACTGAGGTTATGTGGACTCCATATTTTCTTGCGAAAAAGTATCTAGTATTTTACTTCAAGCCTTGCATTTCACAGGATTAAAACAGCCCAACGCATGAAGAACTTCATGAAATGGGTGATATAAATTATTATTTCTATCGTTTATCATGGACCAACCGATCACACAATGGTACTGCAAAGGGCTTTTGATCATTCACTTTGTATTGTACAGTACAGTATTTACATTGTGACCCAATGAAAGCAGTTTGAATTAATCAGTACAGTGTACATGCATTATTCAACTTCCTACAGTGGAGCTGCCCTATATCTTGCCACTATATGTGGATTTGACACTGTGGAAATTGTAACTTTGGCTGTAGGAAACAAGGTCAACAGACTTAATTATTCTCATTGAATGACCCAATCCAATATCAGCCTATGGACAGACCTCTTTAAAGGGTTACTCTGTGGACTACAGCAGAAAATAAAAAGGGTGCACAGGAAACTTTCAGTAGAATATTTGGTGCTGGTCTGTCCATTTCTAGGGAAGGAATTCATTGAACTCCTAACCAACACCCGAAAAGGTTTTCCTATGATTTTAATTCATGCCTCACAAGGGTATCCCTTTCACCCCAGGCTAGATACCCATGCCTAGAATAAGAAAAAACATTATACTTGTAGTAGTATACTGTATAAATATAGGCTGAGTTACTTCAATGTAAGATTAAGCCAATGGTAAACAACCCTTACAGCAAAGGTATAAAGCTTGCACTTTATTACTTGTACTGTACAATACTGTGCTAATGCTAAGGACTCTGGTCCAGTCAGTTACTCTTGGTAAAGTAGTACTAAAATAGTAGAGATAAAGCACTTGGATCTAATAGCAGGAGTCATTGGAGATGGTAAGATGCCTGTTCAGTGCCAAGTTGTTGCAGATATTGAATGAGAATTGATGCCTGTGGTTTTAGTATGGCTGAAAAAGTGGGATACACACTGATGTGACACCAAGAGCCATTGTTTTCTACCTTGAATGGTGACTGTTGTTTGTAAAGATCCATTTATGAGACTTGGTTATGGCTTGAAAGCATAACTAATTCATGAATGAGATTCAACACCAGAATTTGTATTTATTATAATAGTAAAATAGTGTAGTACGTACAGTATGTACAAATTTGTATAATATGCAGTGAGCGTGGAATTGCTTAAATTAGTACTGTACATGTTGAGAGGAATTATTATTTTACCGTTGATAGATAAGTTTTTTAAAAAGATAATTTGAGCTTATGGTTGTAGGAGGTGTCACATGTTACAGTAGTGATATCACTTGCATCTTCAGCACTGACAGCAGAACTCTCACGTATATTGTGAATAGTTGCAATGTTACTTTCAATGTAATTCTCATTGCCCATTATTTTTTATACAAATATTACTTGTATAGTATTTACTGTCAAGGGGATGCCACTGAATGTACTGTAACATAACAAAGATAGTTCATAATGTTATCCTTTTCAGGTGTCATATTGTGCAGCAGGAAGGCATATTAAACTTTAACAAGTTTTATTCATATGTACTGTATTGTACTAGTGCTGATCTTGGTTTATGGAGTCCTTATTTTATATGTTCTCATGTTGTATGGAAATACTGTACTGTACTCAACTGCTAATTTAATAGTGTTAGAAAATATGATACTGTACAGTAATTTGTACAAGTGTTCAAGTTACAAAGGATGCCATGAAATATGCTGATTATTGAGTGTGTTTGGAGGCACATTTTAATAAGCATAGTGGGAGGATGCCTTATGGTCTTAGCACCCCCCCCCCCACCTTTTTTTTTTTTTTTCTTTTTTTAGGACATTCTATCTGAACTACCGTAAGCCTCAATTGATTTTCACAATATTTAAAAGATACGCTTTAGTATCTTTATTGTATTGTTCCTGTATTATTTTGTGATAATATCTTATCTCCGGTGACTGTTGCTTTCTTGTACTGTACTGTACAGTGATATCCCCATTGGCTAGAATATTTGGTGCAGAGCTCTTTCAGGGATGAGAGATTTCCGGGTAATGAGACGGCTCTCTCAAATCCAGAAAAATCCCACATCCTGAAATTTTCCCGGCTGCATACTGGAAAAGTTTCTCAGAATTTTCGTGATATTTAATTTTTTTTTATCCATGGAATTTGCTCCCAGACCCATAAAAGAAATTAGAGAGAGAGTTTTTGGAATTTTCCAGCATTACGCATATGTTTCATCCTTGAAATTTGCTCACAGATCTGTGAAAAAAAAAGGGAAACAGTTTCCGGAATTTTCTCAGAAAATTTTTCAGAATTACCTGTACATACACATTATTTCATCCTCAGAATTTACTCCCAGAGCCAGAAAAAATGGAGAGTTTCCAGAGGTTTTCTCAGGATTTTCGAGATACTGTATACATTAAGCCTGATTTTCAACCTCAGAAATATGCACCCAGACCCGGAAAAACAAATTGGAGAGATTTTCTTGAATTTTCTAAAAATATGTGCCATATTTTCAACCCTGAAACTCATTCACAGACTTGAAATTGAGAGAATTTTTCCGGAATATTTCAGAGCCAATTTCACTTCCAAGGTGACATTTTGAACACACACATCGGTATCTTTAAATAAATTTTTGCCCAAGCGGCTAACGAGCCGATCTTTTGGTGAAGAGGATGA
Source organism: Homarus americanus (assembly GCF_018991925.1). NCBI lineage: Eukaryota > Metazoa > Arthropoda > Malacostraca > Decapoda > Nephropidae > Homarus > Homarus americanus. The sequence goes on along the minus strand of NW_024738086.1, from coordinate 342,064 downwards.
AAGAAAAGGAAAAGTAATCAGAGACGAGACCGATCGCCGAAGCGGCTAACGAGCCGATACAGTGGTGAAGAGGATAAAAGAAAAAGAAAAGAAATGTACGAGTTGCAACCCATGTTAATCCTTGACACAGATGACAGGCACTAATTAATCGATTAGTTGCTACTTTAGTTTTCAAAGAAGGTTTGGGAAGTTAAGGTTTACCACTTAAGCTGAGAGCAAAGAGAATCTTGGTGCTACAGCTGGTTGTGACTGGAAACCTTCTCAATATATATATTGGATTTCTGGTATTAAGCCTCAATCCAGTTTTCTCTGCTTGAAGTACTGCAGGTCTTTCTCTGGATAGTACTGCCCTAAATCATAGATAAGTTGTGTTTATATCCTATAATTAGTGCGAAGGGATGTTCACTGCTCTGCCACAAAACACCTGTATTATTTGTATAGTACTGTACAGTACTGTACAGTGAAATTCACCCTTATTTGCTTTGTGTTGCTAGAGTTACTGCAGTTCACTTGTGTTGAAGCTGCAATGGTTTTGTCCAGTCAACAGTTGTTTGTGGCACTGCCCATACCAATACATGACCAATCTTTTAGTTTAAGTAATTCTGGTTCTTCTTTGGTTTAGGTTTATTTTATAACCAGTTTGTTATATAATCTGTGAGGTAAGAATGTCCAGTTTGATGCAAAGAAGCCCATTTAAGGATGAGTTGCACATAATATTTGTTTCTCAGTGTGTATTATGTTGGTTAGAAGGGGGTCGGATTGGTGTAATGAGGACAATAAGTTTTTATAGTTTTTTTTTTTTTAATAAACTTGTTTGGTGTACAGAATCTCTGGTTAAAAAATTTTGAAATTATGACCACATATTTTGGGTTACCCAAAAAAACTCACCCTTGTGGAATTAGGGTAAATTTTTTAAATAATAAAAACAATATTTTTAACTCAAATTTTTACAAAAAAATTAAACATTATTTCGTGTGGATTCTCTGTGGTGGCCATAAGGTGGTTGGAAGGCCTCACACCTCCCCAGTTGCTAGCAACCACTACAAGAATGGCGCTGCTCAGTTAGAATTCTTACGCCTTTATGGAGTTTTGGTTAATGTTTGAAGATTTTCAAAAGAAAAACTCGCAATATAGAACAAAAAACTTCACCAAAATTATGAGAAATTTTTTTTTGTGCTAATAAAAGCTTCCATAAAGGAATTGCATTGGACATTAAACTTGATGTTTTAAGGAGGTAACTCCCAGTAACTCTGATCCCAAAACCTCACCTCACCACCCACTGCAGCACCCTACATTGTTTCTGGTAAGTAAAATTCAAGTGTTTTTTTTATGTAATGTCATGTTACATTATTGATGACTCCCTGTATGTGGTTAAAACCATCTAATTTTATACATATATGTGCTTGTGTCACTTTTGGGCTTCAAATAATTTCTTTAGGAACGCATCTCAACGTTTATAATGGAAGTACAGTACTCCATATGGGAAAAACGTTTTCGTGTTACGGAATTTTGCATTACAGAAAGATTTTCATTAACGGAACCCTTCCGTAACCCTGGGTGCCTGTAGCTGAACTTAAGGATTGTAACAGTTTGTGTGAACTTAGGCACAAGCCTGATTTATACCCTCCACCTAAAGTGTTTTAACTGGCTGGTCATATTTCAGGGGGTCTCAATATATGTCAGGGTTAGGGGCCAAAGTCGCACGACTTAAGTGAAATGACGTTAAGCAGGGAATTTTCCCTCATATGAATACAGTATAGTCTGCATTTACGCGGTGCCTTGCCAGAATGTAAATGCTTTAATTACGCGGTAAATTTGGTCATTTACGCGGGAAGTGGCGCGGGCAGGCTGCGCACAAGGTCGCCCAGTCATGAAAACATTACCGAGTTCTTCACCTGCCACCCACCACAGCCGGCCCAAGTCTGTGATAGTGAGGATATGGACTTTGAGAGGTTTGACAAAGAGGCCCTGCAAGCCTCTGTGGTGGATAGTGATACAATTGGTACAAGTGATACAGGTGAGGGCCAATAATCTGCCCTCTGCCTTGGAACCAACCCCCTGTGTGCCCAGCCATCTTTTCTACTAACGTAAGTGTTAAAAAACCTAATATTATTGATATTTCTCTTAAATATTAATTGTGTGTGCATACCATCATAAAATTAAGATGTTATTTTTACTACAACGTATGTATTGTGTTGGAAAAAGTGGAGTTTGGGAGTTGGCCCAATCTCTATTTCAATTAATTCCATATGTTCTGTTATTTCGTTTACGCGTTTCTCGCTTTACGCAGACCTCCACGGGTTCAATTGACCGCGTAAATGAACTCTGGATTCTTGCTTAGGCATACGCCCAGTCTTAGGTGCTTCTAGGACAAACAGTCCTAGTTTCTTTGAGAGGTGTTCCTCAGATGTTATTTGCATTACACAATTCCCCAGTATGCGACCCACAACAGCCATCTAACAACCAGGTACCTACTCACTGCTAGGTGAACAGAGGCAACGGGTGTAAAGAGACCTGCCTTGTTTCTCGCCCTGCCCGGGGATCGAACCCGAGATCTTTCGGTTGTGAGCCGACTGCGCTACCATTGTGCTACAGGGTACCCCTGCATAAATGAAGACTATACTGTATATGTTAATACTGTACAAGGGGACTGAAAGAGCATTTATGTTACTGATGTAATGCAAAGCAGTACATTTTCTTCCATAAGAATTAATATAATAAGGTACAGTAGGAAAAGGGACCGGATTTTTTAGTCGTTTTCTATATAGAATAGAAATGTTCAGGAAGTCCTTGCTTAACGTCATGGTTCCGTTCCTGAAAACCGCAACGTTAATGGAATCAATTTTCCCCAAAAGAAATAGATAAAATACAGGAGTTATGTTTCTGAGCCTCCCTTTGCCCCATGAAATACATTACATATGCAGAAATTAAATGCATTTATATAGAAAATAGTATACAGTGGAGTCTGCATTTACTCGGCTTTTGTTTACGCGTTTGGTCATTTACGCTGTGCCTTGCCAGAATGAAATGCTTTAATTACGAGGTAAATTTGGTCATTTACGTGGTTGAAGTATAATTTGTTTACTGTATTTACTGAAGATATTTGTTTTAGCTCATAAAATTCATACAAATTACCCGGCCAGAATATAATTTCCATTGCTGGAATTCTTATAAGATTGTGATTATTTTAAATATAAACATCATGGGATTTCCTTTAGACATACAAATTTTAGGTCTAATGTAAGAATTTTGATTAGAAAGAGCAAAAATTTTATCTTTTGTGTAAAATATATGACGTTTATATTCAAAATATTCCTGGTCTTGCAAGGAATCTAGCAATGTCAATTATATTATCCTAACTTTAGTCTGAGGTATTATTTATTACTAAAAATGTAAGCCTACTGTTTTCACCCAAACATTTCTCAGAGAGGGAGGAGCAAGCGAGCATAGGTAGAGTTGGGGGGGGGGGAGAGTTGAGTCCATTATTTGAATGGACATTAACCGGCGACTGTATTTCTCTTAAATATTAATTGTGTGTGCATACCATCATAAAATTAAGATGTTATTTTTACTACAACGTACGTATTGTGTCGGAAAAAGTGGAGTTTGGGAGTCGGCCCAGTCTCTATTTCAATTAATCCCATATGTTCTGTTATTTCCTTTACGCGTTTCTCGTTTTATGCGGGCCTCCACGGGTTCAATTGACCGCGTAAATGCAGACTCCACTGTATATATAAATAAACTAAATAATTTTGTATTGCACTCACTGATGGGCGGAGGTGGTGGAGCGAGTGTGTGGTGGGTAGTGGAGCAGAGGAGGAGGGTGGCGAGTCACCGAGACCCAGCAGGTGGCTCCTCCTCCTGCTTTAAAACCTCCATTTTCATAGCAAGGCTAATGGTTTTACGTTGCTTCTTCACAAAACTAGCATCAGCAGCACTTGATGGGCGCTTAGAAGCCATTTCAAATTGTTAGAGTACAGTATTAAGAGCAAACACGCATGAACCCCGTAGAAGCCTAACAAAGACTGATGCCGCTTGGGGACGCTGTGACGTTTCCTCAAATGAGAGGTAGCGCTCCAAAACGAGAGTGGGTGATGCGCCATAAAAATTTGTCCGTGACGACGCTAAAATCGACATTATATTGAGTCGTCGGGACGTTAACCGAATTATTGGTATCTAAAGAGTAGCGGCGTTATAACGAAACAACGTTATCGGGGGGGGGGGGTGGGGGCAACGTTAAACAAGGACTTACAGTATTTGCTATAGTAGTGTATTTTTTGTGTAAATACAAAAAATTTTAGTATAAAAATGCACAAAATTTAAACATCATTTTAAAAAGATTTAACCTTTAACGTATATTAGTTTATCTTATTAAGGAGTGGATTAGGGTAAAGATTTGGTTGAGACCAAACATGGAACTCTATATTGATTGTTTTACAGGTAGATAGGACAAAATAAAATAATAATACTTGTACTTTAGTCTACAGTATTTTTGTCACATTTATAGTTTTCGAGTAACTGTACAGTGCTGTATTTTGACTTTCACTTAAAAAAATCAAAATTTTAATGCACAAAGTGGGCATGGATTTGAAGTAGAGGGAAATTGTGGGATAAAAACACACACAAAAATGACCAAACCAAACCTGCACTAACCTACTGAAACTTAACTTAACCTCACCTTACCTCTGTCTTGATAATTTTGTGTCATTTCATGACAAAACAGATGTGTTTATTTTCATGATAATGGCAGTTTGCACCACACTTTAAACACTTACCAGAAGTTTGCAAAGCACCATAGGCCTTCAAAATGTCAATTGGAGCGGCATTATTTACAAAAACACCATGATGGGCTGATTATACTTTAAGTGAGATCGAAAAATTAATATAACTGGAAAAATATAAATTTGCGATGAAAATCTATAGAATAAATGTTTTTTGTATTCTCCCTGTATACAAATCAATATAAAGTTTCACAGTTGGTCTCTACCGAATCTTAACTTGGATAATTTTACCTTGGTTACTACACTTTATAATGTCCAACTTATAAAACCAGTTGTATTACTAATACACATTTTATCCCCTTCATCTCCTGCACTTGTCACTCATTATTGAACGATTGCAAGGATAAATCTAAATATAGTTGATGCTGAATGTGAAGCTCGACCACATCTTGCAGTGTAATAAAACACAATGGGACTGAGAGGCATTGTGAAGAATGATGGTATATGATGCAAGATGGCTTTGCAGTACGGAAGATTTAAGTTCCAACGATGCAGTGACGTTAATTCGGGGAATTTTTATATTGCATTCCTCAATAAATCAACGACGTCAGTTCGGGACACCTGTACTGTACTCTGGGATCATTCCAGTGCCTGATCCTCAGTCTCCATCCCTCCTCTTCCTCCTCCTCTATCCCTATGTCTCGAATCCTCCTTCTCTATGTCTATATTCCTCCTCTATTACTATGTCCCAATTCCTCCTCCTCTTCTATCCCCTTCTCTCCATCCCTCCTCTATCCCCATGTCTCCATCCCTCCTCCTCTATCCCCATCTCTCCAAACCACCTCCTCTATCCCCATCTCTCCAAACCTCCTCCTTTAGCCCCATCTCTCCAAACCTCCTCCTTTATCCCCATCTCTCCAAACCTCCTCCTCCTCTATCCCCATCTCTCCAAACCTCCTCCTCTATCCCCATCTCTCCAAACCTCCTCCTCCTCTATCCCCATGTCTTCATCCCTCCTATATCTCCATGTTTCCAGCCCTCCTCCTATATCTCCATGTTTCCAGCCCTCCTCCTATATCTCCATGTTTCCAGCCCTCCTCCTATATCTCCATGTTTCCAGCCCTCCTCCTATATCTCCATGTTTCCAGCCCTCCTCCTATATCTCCATGTTTCCAGCCCTCCTCCTATATCTCCATGTTAAAAGCCCTCCTCCTTTATCTCCATATATCCAACCCTCCCCCAACCTGTCACTGTCCCTGGGTGTCTCCTCAACTCATCATCAGTAGTTCCAGGAAGCAAGTTTGGTGAGTCGCAACAAAGTTCCACCCGTTACAGCCACAGTCCAGGTTCTCAAGTCGTCTACCTTAAATATTTTTACCGCCTTTATCTCGGAATGCTTAAGGGAGCAATGGGTATTTGTAAGTGTAATGCACAAAATATTCCTTTCTGTGTAATTTAACTCATCGTTTTCACACGTCCGTAATGTGTATTGCGCATGCGTACTTCAAAACCTCAGGAAAGTGAGGCGGTAATACACTGGTGTGGTAGTAACTGCATGAAATGTATAATTAATAAATCGTTGTGGATGAGTGGGAGGGAGGGGTCAATGTGGAGGAATGTAAAGGGAAGAAGAGAAGGGATCACTGAGGAGAGGTGACAAAGAAGGAGATATTGTGGAGTAGGGAATAAGAGGGAGTAGGTGGGGGGAAGCGCCGGGTGCATAGAGGGAGAAGAACGGAAAACGTAGAAATGAGGGGGAGGCTGTGCGAGAGGGGAGGGGGGGGAGGAGAACCCGCGCCACACTAGAATGCAACAGGTAAACTAATAGAGGGAGGAGCAAGGTGGGAGGCGATGTTACCACACAAACTACATATCTATCACACACACACATAACCCGACACAAATTGGATTTCGCCAAGATATAGGAACTGATGATTAAACACCCAAACGCTATACCGGGGGTTGGGGAGAGTAATCCTCAGGTGAAATAACCTGGGGTGCCTCATCTTCACGTGACGAGATAAATTCTACTGACCTCTCATTGGCGTGGAACGTTTGGCTGCTGATACTGAAGCTCCTGTCACAAATGAGCATCACTGCAGGCAAAACATTCATCGTGTGAACTTACGGAAGTAGTCATTGTGGGGGAGGGCAATGCCTGGGCTCGTACTGTGAGATGGCGCTACTGCAGACTAAATGTGGGTGATTATTAGTCTGGCGTGGCTTCTTTCAGCGCGTGTAAGAAGGGAAGGCGAGTGAACATTCGTCTGGTGTAGAGTCCCTAACTGGTGTATCTTCAATAAGTAAGCTGAAGAGAAACGTGAGACACTGCTGCCTGCTTGTGACAGCACGGATTATATTATATGGGCAAAACCTTCACCTTCGTTCTTTTTAATAATTTAGTTTTGAGTAATCGCAAAATAACGTCCCCATCAGTCAGGCCAAGAGTTTTGTACCAGTCTCCGTGATAATGTAAACCACCGACGGTCTAGATTCCTAAATGTAAACAATCTGGCAATATATTTACCTGGACCTCGATAGACTGGAGTCAAATTTATGTAATTAAAAACAGCGTTTGGTCACGTCCTGAAGAAAAAGTTGAGGGTGAGTCTTGTCCACCACGCAAGTCTGGCTCGACACCTGCCCACCAGGAAGTGTATCAAACGAATACCAGGATCCAGAGTAGGACCTGAATTGTAAAAAAAAAAAAAACAAGCAATTATTTTGTTACGTTTGTAAGGGACAGCTCAGATTGGCTAAGATTCGGTGAGGTTAGGTTAGTTTCGGCATTGATTAGGTTTCGAGTCTGGAAGTTATAGCCGTCCGAATACTTTGTAACCTAACTGTGGTTAAGATGGGGTTATACTCGTCACTTTCATACAGGTTCCTTAGTTAAGGGCAAATATTAGACGGTTTTTTTATAGTTGGAAACATCAGGAGCGATTTTTTGTTTTTGTTTTTAGAAAGGGTTACTGTAGTTAAATTGACACACCCGGACGCTTATAATATTAAGTCTTACACCACTTGAGAAGTCTTTGGAAACATAGAGACGGATGGACTGGTCAGACAACCTATTTTTATGTATTTCTCAACTTAATTTAGCGCAGTGTGTTTCCAGTTATGAATAAATTTTTGTCAATTACTAGAAAGACCAACTCATTAAATTTTCTCCTGCCACTCACAGTTTGGTCAGTGAAAGTTAAACTGGGCCGTGCACGAGATTTAGTCCTTTATTTTCCTAAATGTTTTTTCACAAATTGTATGACAAGTTTTAATTGCAGTACTTAAGCCGTAGCTCTTTTTCAACTCCTCGTCTTTCTACATTGCTGTCTTTTATTTTATCTCTAGTCTTTGTTATTGTTCTAGCTCCAAAATTAAGGAGATTTTATGGTAACCACACAACTGTAGTGTAAACGAGGCAGATGTAATCACGAATATGCTTATGTAAAGTACAGTACATATTCAAATATTTTCCTGTGCCCAAAGATGTCCAATGAGGAAATTTTCCTACATCCATTACCTTTTATTTAGCTGGGTTGCCATTAGGTCACTGTCAGGTCAAGGCTGACAACATATGTCCTCATGCCATCCTGGGTCTTGTATGTTGTTGCATGACTTACATGGCAATTTACGGTCAAGGTTGCCAACTTACGGTAAAAGTTGCCTTGTATGAGCTGCATGAGATCATGGATCAAAGTTGTCTGTGTATGACCAACATGTACCCAATTGGTTAAAGTTGCCAGTGTATGAACTACGCCACCTCTGGGATCAAAGTTAACACTATAATGAAAATTTTTATAGGAATACTCTTATGTTTGGTCGTCTGCATTATATTTCACAATGTCATCGACTCGGTGACTAACTGAAGCAAACAAGATGGTTTAGGAGTCATGTATGATCCTTACAATGTTAAGTAGTCCACATTCACAAATCGAGATGTTGAGTTAGATTAAGTGTTTCTGATATACTACACAATATTGAGAGGACTGTGTGCGTGCGTGTGTGTATTGTATGTATTGTGACATTAAGTAGGCCAAAGACTGTGTTCTGATAATATATCTATATTAGATATTCTTACTTGATAAGATGTATATTATTTTGTCTATTGCTTCATAGTGAAGTGTGACGCCATGTTGTACAACAACATCCGAATTCGGATTTTTTTTATATTTTGTAAATAAAATACTGACTCGAACGACGGTTGTGTCTTTAACCTCAGACTTACTTACAGACAGACACACTCCATTGGTCGATGATCAGTGTTTAGTAAACGAATTAATGTAATAATGACACAGCAACAACAACAGTTATACCAATATCAACAAATTACAGCAGAGAACAACTACTGTATAGTAAAAGACAGCTACAGAATAAACCTGTTACAATAATAACATCAAATTAATACCTTACAGCATATACGGTACATAACTTACAACAAGGATTCCATACTCTAGTCTAGGACGGGTGGGGAAACTATGGCCCGCGACCATATATGAATTTAACGTTTTTTAAGAGATTCTTTACATCGGGATCCATAAGTGAGGTTGGGGTGAGTATTCAAATAACAATATATCAACAAAATAGACAATAAACGTGTAACTATAAATATGGCAGCCACTACTTTACACTAAGTTACGCAGAATCTGACCAGGATAAAGCTGGGGCATTGAACAGCTTCTTTTCCACGGTGTTCATAAGAGAGGATGCGATTAACCTTCCTGCGTTTGAGGACAGACGGTTCGACACAGCACTGACCCACATTGTTCACAGAAGAGGGTATAAGAAATAAACTGTCAAAGCTAAAGGTCCACAAGAGTCCCGGCCCTGACATGGTCCTTCCAGCAGAGTGCTAAGAGAGTTGTGCAACGTGCTTGCCGAGCCCCTGAAGATCCTATTCTGTAAATGCCTGGATGAACAAAAGGTCCCCAGTGATTGGAAAATGGCTTATGTGAGTATTTTCAAGAAGGGCGATCGTCACTCCACGAACAACTAGAGACTGGTGAGTCTGACCAGCATTATCAGAGACGCCGCGATGGAACATCTACTACGAAACAGCCTTGTAAAGGATTACCAACACGGTTTTATGCCGGGGCGCTCCTGCTTCGCACAATTGCTCAAGGTATTGGATATTTGGACCCATATTCTGGAACGGGGTGGTAATATCTACTGGTGACTTGCTCAGAACATTAGCAGTGTACTTTCAGTACGTTCAATGGTTAAATAAACACTGCAGGCGGTGCTTACCACCTCCAAAAAGATGAATCACGTCTTCAGTGAAGGCTTTCTTTATATCTAACACCTTTTGGCGATACACCGAATATGAGCTCAGTCAAGCAACACTGGCGCAGGTACAGTTGCATAATTATTTACTGTATTTATCTAATGGCTAACCACAAGTGGTGGCCATGCCGAGGGGAGGAAGGATGTAACCGCCTAAGTTAAGGATGGTCAGGTGACGGGCAAGTCGAATGGAATGAATGAAACCCGCCTTTTGACGCACTCGGCATTTATTAATATGGTCAAAAATTCTGCAGAGAACAAGGAGTTCTTTAGTATTTTAGTATTACATAATTTGTTAATCTTAGTTGTGCTTCATTTCACATTGTCTTATTGCTCCAGATAAGGCAGAAAACAAGTAGGCACAGTATTCTATAACATCACGTTATTACGAGCATAATTAGTTCACAATATTTCAGTACTGAGGAGTACGTCACGTAGGTTGAAGTAAATCAGTATGATGTTCCAAGAGACCACAGAGTGCGAGGGGCCACCTGGTCGCACGAGGCAAGCAAGATCATCGGGCACCTGCAAGCAGAAACACTCGTCAAGAACAACCAAGACATACGAGACAAGGATTATGTAGTTCCTCCACCATGGAGCCCTCCACCAGCCACACTCAAAATTACCGAACTAGGTGATAGCAAAGCCAACCTCCAGAAGGAGGACCTCAAAAGAATAACTCAGGAAGCCATAGCCACCGAGACACTGGCTGATGCAGCATCATACTTCACAGACGGCTCGGTGGACCCAAAACATCATAGATCCGGAGCGGCCTTCTACACCCAAGGTCAGACCCTCCTATGGAGACTTTCAAATGACTGTTCCACCCTACAAACAGAGTTAGTAGCAATCTCAAAGGCCCTACAACACGCTGCAACACAACACAACAAGTCCATCATAATTCACACGGACTCGAAAACGGCCTCGCACAGCTACAGGACTTCCAAAGACAAAATCGCCCAGTCGTCTTACACTGGATTCCCAGTCATGTAGGGATTGGGGGAATCGACATGGCAGACGAAGCAGCCAAGGCAGCAACACGTTCTAGAAGCGTGCAACAAATCAAAAACCACCTCAGAAAGACTACCAAGCTCCATATCCAAAAGAGCTTCCTTCATTCATTCAACGCTGGTTCCCAATCAGCCAAATGGTACCTGGTAGCTACAAAAGGGGACAAGAACACACCAAGACAAACCCAAGTTAGCCTTCATCGACTACGACTAGGGTACAAGTGCACCTGGCAGACGATCGGAAATGTCGTCAGGGAATGCATCTACGGTCAGGAGCCAGCGGCCAACCCACTGGAACACTATCTCCTCGACTGCGAAGTCACACAAAGTCTCCGAAACAGAATTCGAAACTTCCAAGAAGAACACACAACACCAGCGGCCACTCTAACCCGAAAGGCCCAAACAAACCACATTCACCACCTTCTCTGGGTCATCACACGATACCCACCACCCAGATAGTTCAGGAAGTATCCTCCCCCAGTAAGTGCGGACCCCGGTTCGGTGGGCGCGCCACTCCGAAACTGACCACGTAAAAGAGTGGGGGTTGGCGGTAAGCGTTTACTGACCGAGGGTCCGCCCACACTTGCAAACCTGCAGTATCCTTTCATATCTGCAGGTAGGACAACCTCCAATCCCAAATTCGGTCTGGTTGCTCCAAGAGCTCCAGCCGGAACCACCAAACAGGCCGCCTACAGGCAAAGGCCCGCGTCGGACTACGGTCGGACAATCTCCCCAACAGCCGTGAAGGTCATTCTACTCAACGCTCTCAAACCAAACCAGTACATCCCCAATACTGCCAACCAGATGCGGATCCAGGATTTTATATTGTGGGGGATCGGATTTTGGGCGAAGAGGAGTCACAATTTTGGCTATGGAAAAAGTCACATTTTATTTAAATACCACTAACAATTAAAACAATAAAATAAAAGCATTTTAAGGCGGTTGTTAATTGACTTTACATTGTAAGGGTCACGTTTTTCCTCTTCATTCTATTTCATATACTTTTTATTTTTAATCTTCAATACATTTATATACTTGGCAACATAAATATGTCGTGTTTTAACACTAACCAGGAATATGTACGAGTTGGTAGGGGCGAGCTGTCTTGGCACAAGTTGACACTAGACCTGAGGTGAGTCTTTAAAGAAAAGAGGGGTGCGTAACAGAGACGTAACCGACAGCCCAAACGACAAAGATGATAGAGTAACAGTAACCTCTCGTATGTCTATGGGAAAGGGTAGCGGAAAAGGGACGTGATTGCTGACCGTATCATCATTGGGTATGACTTTGCTTGGGAGATTGGTATCCCTGAATCCCCTGAGCAACGCTCTTGTGCATTATGTAGAAGACCCGACAGCCGCATCCTTATCCACTACCTCCTAAGATGTCCCCACACACGATTCCGTGACGCCTGCTGACCACCACTCCACGACCCCCTGACGGAAACATGATGATCCTCCCCATACTGGCCAGATATTATGTAAATAACATTGATTATGTGTTAAAGGAATATCCTTCCTTCCTTAGGCTTTAGTAAGCCCCTTTATAATATTTATACTGTATATACTTGTCACACTTGCCAGATGCTTCTGGTGTTATTATTGTACAGGGGTACCTAGTGACAGCACTAGGATTCCGCTTCCCCGATCAAGGAATAAACAATTGAAATTGAAATTAGTAACAGTATTAGATGATGTGTAACTTTATTGTTCCCCTAAAACTGTATACAATTTTCTTTTACTCTTGAATGGATAACTATGCCATATTACATTATTGACGTCCACCATTCACCGTTAATCTTCGCTTTTCGTTATTAAATTAATTTTTGGTCAAAACTACCTTCTTTGACCAATGTGAAAATTTTGGGCGTCTCGTGTTTAGTAGATGTCTAAGAAGCAATCCAATTCTTGAGTACAGTATAACAGTCATAAATCATCATACCACTATTTTTATTTATTTACGACCTGCGGATCTGTATAACTTTGTTTATTTTGATACACGATTTTTCTTCTAGCAGAACGACACTAAAGGTGACTGTGTACTGTAATGTTGCATATTATCTTTTGACATTCGTATCATCCAGTGTTTTGGTTACGGAAATCACGCCGTCTAACATTAAAAATCGTAGTTTAACGTGATTACAAAAATATACAATACAGTGTAATTTCACAAAAATTAATATTATATTTTAGATAAATATATAGTTATTCTTTGGTAAGTATGAAAAATGGAAACATATTTTTTGGATGAACTCTTAAGACAAGTATCGCTCTTCTTCAGTATTATTGGAATGTGACATTAGTCTCAACAAAAACATTAGTAAGAGTGTACACACGCTGGTAGTAAACGTTTCTTTCATTCACCCTCATTCCTCAGCAGTGTTCTGAGACTGAACGGGTGTTTAGATAGGTAACAAACAATGGCCAACACGAAAAAACGGCAAAAGGAATCCCAAACAACCCACAAGGAAAAGCGAAGGTGAGAAAACATAAGGTCCATGGGTTTCCAAACGACGTGTTTCTCATCGCAAAGAGTACTAGGAAATAAACACTTCCTTTATTTTGATTGAAACGAAAAAAAATGTAATAGTTTCATTTCTAAATTGACGGTAAATTCATCAAGTTTATATAAATTTAAACATGCGCTAAGTGGACTAATTATTCGATGATTATTAGTAACCTTAAGTACTTTACACTGGGAAATACGGAAGACTGGGATTAGGCTTATGTTCCTGGTGTATCTTTAAGTACTTATTTTGTGATCAGTACATGACAAATAAACCCGGGCTTACAGATACACAATAAGATAGTACAATACTCGGAGAATTTTATAATGAACGAGAAATCACAAACTTTGGTAATAGAGATGATGAAACTGTATATGTAAATAGAGAGACTTAATATCCAAGAATATGATGACTTGATCACGGAGAAGGATATATTAAAGAAAGACTTTCAGTAAGGGCCATGTACTGTATTTTGTTATATTTCATTGCCTTATATCATTCTGTTTGTTGCACTCTTTGATAATACTGATGATATTTTCGAATGACGATATTTACTTTTTGCATAATTTATAATTTATTTATTAAATAAAAACTCTTTCCAACTAACATATATTGCTGTGGCGGTGTCTCTCTGTAACGTTGCAATGTTACTGATATGCACCAAATTACAAAATTACATACTAAACTTTCCTTTACTCTGACAGCACTGTGCACATATTTAACCACTAATTAATGCTGGATACGTTTGTTAAATTACTCTTAACGTTTAACATATTGCCAAATTAGTCAACCTGAAATCAAATACCAATTCAGACATTACAAAGGATTCATCACACACCTAACACCAAACTGGACATTACACACCTAGCACCAAACTACACATTACACACCTAGCACCAAACTACACATCACACACCTAGCACCAAACTACACATTACACACCTAGCACCAAACTACACATTACACACCTGGCACCAAACTACACATCACACACATAACTCCACATCATACACACCTGACTCCACACTACACATCACACACCTAGCACCAAACTACACATCACACACCTAACTCCACATCATACACACCTGACTCCACACTACACATCACACCAAACTCCACACTACACATCACACATCTAACTCCAGACTGAACATCACACACCAAACTCCAGACTCACATCACACACCTAGCACCAAACTGCACATCACACACCTAACTCCACACTACACATCACATACCAAACTCCACACTACACATCACACACCTAACTCAGACTACACATCACACACCCATAACCACACCTATACTGCACATCACACACTTTTTTTTTTTAACAAATCGATTATGGGGCTTTTGAATATAGTGGAAAGAATTTATCATCAGTGACTTTGTTGTAGGGTGAAATGAAGTGGAGTCTGGGGTTCTCCATTGAGATATTATAATGATTTTTTTTTTTTTTTTTATAGAACAAAATGATGATACATATATGATGCATTTTGAAGTCAGGTCAGAGTAGTAAGGTCAAGCATGGAAAGGAAGTACGGTAGGTCAATTAGCTAGCTAAAGACTAATCATACTTCAGACTGAACTCACTTATTATCACTTCATGTAATGAATAATTCAATTTATTGTAAATTAAAACACATTTTCATAGCTACATTTGAAAATTTGAAAATTCTGTGGATGATCATGTCAGGCAAGAGTATCGTAAGAAATGTGAATTATTCAGATAATGGATCCTTAAAAGAGCTCATTGATTTTGTTATGTAAAGTGTTCCAACTTGACCTACAACACAAGCTGATTGAGTGAAAAAACAAATGGTGCCTCTTCACATGATTTCCTCCCATAATACAAAATTGCACTTTTCTTAACCATGAATTTGAAACAAATACAGTACAGTACATAATTACACCATAATAAACCTATGCAGTCTTAAAATGAAACATGCACAAACAACATGACGGTAAGGATCAACAGAAATTTTAAATTCCACCCAAAAGATCCTTTACAATGCACTACACAAAAGAATCTGTTGCCTGCACCACATTTGTACAGCCTGTACCATAGTAAAGCACTGTAATACTGACTGTACAGCATTGAGGCACTACCATACTCACACATACTAGAAAGCATAAATTCGACTGCATTAATACACATTGGACACAAATACAGAACAAGTATAACAACAGATACCGTACAGGGTATTTAGACAATAAAGAACTGACTTTCATCTGCCACATAAACAAAAATACAGACTTGGTAAAAATTAAAAGTGAACTCATAGATATTGAAAAAGCAAATACACTAACACGTACAGTCACTCCTTAAGGTAACATTACGGAGGGGTAAGATGAATTTAAAAGTGGAAATACTAAGTCGAGTACAAAAAGATATGTGGAATGTGCTTTTGTTTTGTTATATCGGTACTATATTCTAACAATTTTTAGCTTGCTGTTAACAGTATCACACTGAAATCTAACACCAATTGCTTCAAATTCAACCTTTTTTTTTAATAGTTTTCTCCCCTGCTGTTTAAAGAACAAATTTATGAAGCTTTGTGATGTTAGTAGTTTTCTCTGCTTACCCTCCATAACTACTATATTTATGAATCTTTACTATAATTAAAAAGGTACTGATTGTCTGTTAGTTAGCTAGTAATATTCAGGCATTGAATAACAATTTTTTTGTAGTGCAGTACTGTAGCTTACCCTTATGTTGATTATTGGAGTGTCACTTGTGCTTTATTCCAGTATGATAAACAGTACAGTATGAGGTACTGCACTGTACTGTATTCTTCATTGTTTTAGGATACTGTAGTGTCTTTCCTTGGCATGAGACTTTTTTTTTTAGTTGCCTTATTAATAAACAAAAATTATAATTTCAAGCATTTTGTAAATACCCTACTGTATAAAATGAGCCAGAATAATACTTATTTCCTAATACTATACTGTATACAAATTAATTATAAATCTTTTTATAGTATAGTACTGTACATGCAAAAATCCAGTACAGTTACAGCAGCTCATTGTTTAATCATTTAATTTGCTCAAACTTAGTAGTACTGTATGGGAGGGCTTGAAGTACCTGTATATCATGAATTTATGAGTTAATTCTTTAGAGTAAGTATAGAAATTGAAAACCGGGTCTGACGCAAAATTGCTTCACATGTAAGAATAAAAATCAGTTCATATTTAGAATGCATGAGGAGTGTTGTGTGGAATTTTCACTTAATTGTATGTGAGGAAGCAAGGAAAAACAACTTTGTACAGTGGTGTAATATCTTAAGAATGGTAAACCAAGCCAAACCTAACCCCTTAAATCTAAAGCCTAATCTAGCTTAGTTTAAACCCCAAAGTTAACATAACCATGCCCAACCCAACATAACCAAACCTAACTCCTTACTTAAAAAAGTTAAACTCCTATCCTAACCAAATGTAATCATGAACTAAATAACCAGACTTACAGTAACAGGGTACTGTATTTTATTGAGATTTACAAAACTTGATGATGTAGTTCTGTCATAATTTATTATTATGATGGCATGATTGTGCTCAGGTCTTAATTAACAGGTGGGAACTTCCCATGCACCAGTGAAGTAAGGGGCAGTAAGCAAACAAAGTGAAGTACTGTACTGTACTGCACGTAAACACTGTGTCCTCTATCTGTTTTAGGTTGTAATCAGTTCCTTGCCCAGCAACTGTATGCTGCTACTGATCATGTTTGTAAAAAAATTACTGTACAGTACCGTACAGTATTGATATGATAATAAAAGTGTTAAGACTTATCATTTATCAGTTCTAACCAGGCTGTGAAATTTACTGGTCTGGTAGGCAACGAGGTTAACAATGATTATGACATATAAAAATTTATAGTGATTATTTTATGGTCTGTACTCCTTGGAGAATTTAAAAAAGCAGCTAAATGTTTTACATTTTTATCAAGGGCATATTATGTGGTAAATGAAGATTATAGGGTCTGGTGGCAATGCACTTTTGAAATACTGTACTGTAACTTAATGCTGTATGTAGTTGTAATGGTTAGTATGTCTGTCTCAAACTCTGAACACTTGTCTGTTTTGTATGTAGAGTGCCATGAATTATTTTCCTTGAGAAAGAATTTGCAATTTTGTGAAATAAAATACAGTATTGGCTATCATTAGTTAGGTTCTCGATTATTACAGTGAACTGTATATTTATTGTCATAGTTAACATTTAGAATGTGTAAGTGGAACATTTATCTGTAATTGCTAC
Organism: Homarus americanus; assembly: GCF_018991925.1. NCBI lineage: Eukaryota > Metazoa > Arthropoda > Malacostraca > Decapoda > Nephropidae > Homarus > Homarus americanus. The sequence goes on along the minus strand of NW_024738086.1, from coordinate 324,293 downwards.
TGTTGGTGTAGCCTAATTTTTTTTATCATTGTAGTTAAAGGAAACATATATTGTTTATTTAATTTCAAGGTTGGGGTAGCAATTTTCTTGAACAACCTCACCTCCCCTCTGTGTTGTTAGTGGGCTATTATGGAGGAATAGAGGGAACTGAGGAGCAAAGGCAAGTTTCATTATAAAGTACAGTACATTTTGTGAACAAGAAATACATACTGTAATAGTAATTACCACAGGTATAAAACAAGGACAAGGGGTGACTTATCATGTGTTGTTCCAAGAGTAGGTAACGGTACTGTACTGTACTGTACTGTACTGGTTCCTTTTTTCACCATACAAGAACATAGAGAGCTGGTCTGATATTGCATTTAAAGCAGTTTACATATACTTGTACAGTATGGTAAAGTACTGTATTTCAAGAGTAATAAACTTTTTTGAAGACTTGTGTCCCAAATGATTGAATTTAGAATTTAACAGCACAGTACAGTACAGTAAACAAATGGCTTGTCTAGCATTTTGATGGGAAAAAATCATGGGTTTCCAGAAGAAATATAGAAGTGAAAATGGGACTGTACTGTGCAATGTTATGATGAATTATACCACAGTTTAATGTCATCCAAGTAAGTAATTTCTGTAACTTATGTTGGGATTGAGCAACTCTGTACTGTACTGTACAGTATGGTCAACAAGTCAAAAGATCAGGGGCTCCCAGGTCACAACTTGTAACATGGCTCAAAATAAAGAATTGGTATGATAAGATTATCTTTAACCTTTACATTGAGGTTCTAAAGGATATCCACTTGTTAAGATGGAACAGAATGAAGAGTAGACAGAGGCATTTCCACTAAACATATTACTGTACAGTACTTTAGTAAGGCCAGTGAGATGATAAGTGCAATCATAAAACTGAGAATTTAATCATAATTTAATGTTTTGAAGTACAGTACCTGTACTGCATAGCTGCCAGGTCAGTGATGACTTCAGTAAATATGTAGATAGGTCAAGTATCTGAACTGATGACTATTTTGACAATTATCAATTTCAGGTGCCAATAGTACTTGTAAAAGCAGCATATTGATGCATTATTATAAAATATTGTTGGCCTTTAACGTGTAATCTAAGTGTATTTCTAAAGCTGCTTCCCACCAGTAGTGTGGGTTTAGTGAGTCAGTGGCATAAAGACAAAACAGAGGCCTTTGTTTAACAAATACACTTATGAAATTGATGATGATCACTGAAAATGGGCCAACACTAGTCAATTTAATCCATGAGCAAGTGTATCTGTGGTTCAGTGCTGCAAAGTCCACGAATGTATCAAGAGCCATAGTGCACATTCGATGGGTAATCACAATCAGGACAATTGCAACAGTAAATCTACAGTATTATAGTAGGGTCATACAATTACTGTACTGTACTTGCATTATAATAAGGACTTTGCAGTAGCATAGCGACCTAAATTGCCTCTATATATTAGATAGGGACTCCCATTTTGTAATAATGACATGGCAGACCACATGTGTCACATCAGTCACAGTGCAGCGATGCTGAGGGGGCAGGTTTTGCATTTAAATTTCCACACGCATCATGTGAGCAGCCCCGCGACACAGCTAGGTAGGTCTTTTACCTGCTGTTCATCACGTTCTTCAGTGTACCCTTACCCTGGTAAAACCCCAAGATGCCTCCATAGTTGTATACTATTGGTGAAGCATGGGCAGTTAAAGAGGATGATATAAGCAGGATAGAGCGAGCTAAAATTAAACTGGTAGGTGGTTGTGTAATGTGACACGGAAAACCCTGTGCAGAGTTAAGGCGGCTGGGTATTGCGGGTACCATACTGTACCTGTAACTACTGTATTGGTGAAGTTCCTCGTAGAGGAAGGCTGAGAGGGTTTGGGCATGTGGAGAAAATGGATGTGACCAAATGTTTTAGCTTTGAACTGCTTAATACCATAACTGGTTTTGATGTGGTCTGGTAACTTGTTCCAGTCTGTTATAGTAGAAAAGAAGAAAGTGTATTTTGCTTTCCCATGAGCACCAGGTAGTACCATAAAATTGTGTTCACTCCCTCTAATGCTCTGTCGGTTCATATCCCTAATACAGGTACTTGAAAAGTTTATTGATACTGTAGATACTTTGGGCACAGTCCATTAAAAATCCTGTAAGCTTGATTCAGCCTCAGTTGCTTTACTCTATCCTCTTCTGGTATATGGTAGAGGAAAGGTTTTTCTATTGAATAAGTTTCCTAAATTTGCTTGTTAAGTGCACACCTCTTCTAAAGTATTACCAAGTAACTTTTAAAGTTTTCAATAATAGTTAGGTTAGGTTGGTAATTGTGAAATGTGACCATAGTTTTGTTTAGTGAGGAGGGGTGTAAGAATAGAATATTTGTAGAAGCGAATATTCACAGCTCGAACGTTCATGTAGTGAAGAATACCTGTCACTGGAAACATAAATTTTGAGACAAAATAGCACTATAAAGTTTGTGGTTCTACTTTATGGATTCTTAACCATTTGGTTTTCATGAGACAACACAGAATTGCCAAGACAAAGGTAAGGTTAGCATAGGTAAAATTAGGTTAGGTAAAGATAGGTAAGGTAGATAAAGGTTGGTTCGGTTAAGTTTGGTTTGGTTCCATTTGATAATTTTGTGTGTTTTTACCCCCACAATTTACCTATACTGTATTTCAAAGTCCTGCCCACTTTGTGCAATCAAAACTGCACTTTCTTACCTGAAACCGAAGTAAAAATAACTTGAAACATAAATTTGTGACGAAAATACTATATTTATTTATTTTTTATTTTTTGCTAGCTGTATCTTCTTTTATAAATTCAAAATCGAGTTGTGTGTTTGTGTTCCACTGAATATTAACTCTGTGTTTATTATAGATATTTGGAAAAATGTTAATCAGTCTTTAGGAATAAATATTATTATTACCTATACTATTACTCCAACTGGGAATTATGTAGCCTGATTTCAAACGTTTTATGCTATAGGAGCCTAATCTTAAAACCTAGCCTTAAATTTCCAGCAGTACATAGGTAGGTGTGTAGTTTGGAAGCTGAGCTGTAGTTGTTATAAAAGTGTTGGTCATCAATAAACTAGCGAGCGGAATATATGTGAAAAAGTGGTGTCGCTGCCAACACTGTTACCAACTTGTAAATGTCGTTTTATTTTTTATATCGCTACTTAAATAGTAGCCCCTAAAAAAAATTAAATCAAGTGCATTGGTTAACCGTCTGCGGTATTTTTGTTCATATTAAATGGTGTAAAGCTGTAGCTACCCTGTACTACCATCTCTCTTACTGAATAACTGAAGAGTACTAAATTCCCTTAAGTAGACAAATAATTATTTTTACTGTAAAATAATCGGTGTTGTTTCGAGTAATTATCTCTAGATATCTAAAATTGGATATCAATAACCTGCTGACTATAAATATATTGTTTTTATTGAATAATCTGGTGTTATCGCACAATGTCATGTTAGGCGCAATGGGCTTAGTGTGTTTTTTTACTCCCAAGCCGCTTGGTAACCACCGTCGCGGAGGATAAAAAATTTAACATTGAGTGGGCTATCCTTATACAGTATTACTGTACTGTATGGTGTCAGAATCATTGACTTAGTTCTGGCATGTACTGTAATGGTAAGTGCAGTACTTTGATAGATTCATTGTATTGTGAAAGTCAATTTTGTAAATCATTGTTTTTTTTACTTAAATTTGTGTTTGGCAGAGTTGAAAGTAATGATAAATATCACACACACACACACACACCCAAACCTTGTTTTTTACTTAAATTTGTGTTTGGCAGAGTAGAAACTAAAGATAAACATCACACACAAACCTTACATATATTGTATGCTCAATAAAAATCTTGATCTTACAGGTACGTAGTGGTGGGCACGCATAGACTTGATGTATGGTAAGAAAAAAATATTTATTTATTTTTTTTTTTGGGGGGGGCAGGGGGGGGGTTCGGGTCACAATAAGAAAAGGGAAGCAGCAGCTCAAAGTAAGTGGTGCAACAGTTCATCAACTTGAGGTAAGCATCACATGTGACCACCATACGGAAGTAACGTCTCGTTCCTTCCATTTTTTTTTATTGTTCCGAACCTTAATAGGGGTGCTTCTCATCCATCCTTATGTCGTATTTGGTATCAGCTCATTAACTTTCTATTGACTCAATTATTATATTTCAGTATTCCTTTAGTTATATAGTAGTTTGGTAGCTTCTTGCTTGGGATTGTATCATGTACCAGCCAAAATATTCTTGGAGTTATAATCATTTTGGTTGGGGGATGTGCCATTGTGCCATTTTCGGGGTTTCGAGGTGTCATTAGTTTTAGCTGTTTACCAGTACAGTATAGTACTGTACAGGTATTTGTTTTGTTTTTATGAATTTAAAAATATTGTGAATTAGTTCCCTTTGTAAATTTTGACAATTCTAGTATAGTTTGATGTGGCATCTTGAGCATAAAAATGGTTGTATGAAATACTGTTTCGGTTCTAATATGCATACAATAATATCCCGTGTGATAGGGGCGGGTATGTCTGAGGAAATTATATTCAGGTCATGGCCGGCGGCATTCAGTGAATGTTTGAGCCACCCGCCTCCCTGTCTACCTGCTGGCCACCTTTTCTCTATCTGCTTGCTTGTTTGCTTGCATTCAGGTTCTGTTTAGCTGCTTTCTTCCATTCAGGTCTGTCTGTTGTTCCTTGCTTTCACTAAGGTTAGTTTGGTAGCTTGTTTCAATGTCTGCTTGCTTGCATTTTGGTGTTTGTAGTTGCTTGTTTGCGCTCAGGCCTGCGTAGGAGATTGCTTGCATTCAGGTGTGTATACTGTAGTTGTTTATTTGCATTCAGACTTGTGTAATTACATGCTTCCATTCGGGTCTGTTGCAGTATCTCCTTGCATACCTGCCTACCGGGTATCTTTTTTATGTTGGTCATCTCGTTTTCCTCTGCTTCCCTATCGTGTTTCTCCCATCCTTATTTGCCTTTCTATTTTACTCCCTCATATTGTGTTCTTGTTTGTATCTTTTTCATTGTTCAGCTGCATACTATATTGCTTGGTTGCTTGCCTCTCCCTTGGGTTATTTTTTTTATTTTTTATTTTTTCCTTTCCTGATTTTCCGCCAGTCTTCCCCTTGCTTGATTCTGCCAGGCAACCCACCTACCATTACAGGCTACACCCATCTACCATGACAGCCTGCACCCACCTACCATGACAGCCTGCACCCACCTACCATCACAGCTTACACCCACCTCCCGTCACAGCCTACACCCACCTTCCGTCACAGCCTACACCCATCTACCATCACAGCCTTCACCCATCTACCATCACAGCCTACACCCATCTACCATCACAACCTGCACCTACCTACCTTTACAGCCTACACCACCTACCAGGTTACACATACCTACCATCACAGCCTACACTTACCATTACAGCCTACACCCACCTACCATTACAGCCTACACCCATCTACCATCACAGCCTACACTTACCATCACAAATTACACTCGTCAGTTATTTTAAGCTTTTTTGCCCAACATGAAATGAGGAGGTTGTGCAATAGTCAGACAGAGCCCCCAGCGTCGTTCAGGTGTGTGTATGTGTGTAGACTTTTGATTTTGTAAGTACAAGTCTTTTATTTTCAACTCATTATGGGTAATTTTTTACCTTCAGGGAAAGACCACAAGGAGGATGGCATATAATACCTCGTGACAATTCGAGAATTACCAGAACATTGACATAAAACTTCAAGTCACGTTGAGACTGAAAAAAAATATTCCCCAGTCACGATGCGACAAAAATATAATGATTAATTTTCGTTAAGTATTGCTCGCATTTGAATCCGATTCTGTTATTCTGAGGCGCATCTGAAGGCTCGTTGGAACATGTACAACTTTAAATGAAGAATAATGAATTATTATAAAACTAGAAAAGCGTAACGAAGACAGGAAGAGGAAGGTAAATAATAGTGAAAGTTGGACTGTGTGTGCGTGTGAAGGGACGTTGGCAAATAAAAGGAATTGTTCCATTAAAGAAATAGTAAGAGGCAGGAGAGAAGAGAAAGACAAAGAATAGACAAAAAATTAAGATAAAAAAACAGTACAGTAATATCAACCTTAATAGAATGAAACTACAGGATGGATGATAACATAGAAGTTGGAGAGGCAAGGAAGAGATAAGAATTGGAGGCGAGAAGCAGAAGAGTGAAGAATGTTAGCAAATGGATGTAAATAGAGAAGAATGATAACTGGGAGAACTGGACAAATTTAAACTAGAAATAGAAAAAAGAATGATAAATGGGAGTAAACGAGGGGGGGGGGATGTAATAAGTTGAAGCGAAAATAAGAAATTTAATAAACAGAAGAAAAGGAAGAAATTCCTGTAACCAGTGACAAGAGAAGATGATGTGGAAAGAATGATAAGAGTGAAGACAAGAGAAAAGAATAACAAACAGAGGGAAGAGAAATGTATTAAATGACAACAGAAGAAAATGACAAGAAATGGAGGTAGAAGAGAATAATTAGCTAAAGTAGAATGTAAAAGAAGACAAGAGAAAGACAGTAAGGGGTGAGAATAATAAAAAAAAAAAGGGGAAGTGGAAGGAGACGACAAATATAGTAAATAAGAAGGCGGCTGACCTTAACTTCACCTCGTCTGCCACTTGCTATCCGTCTTCTCATGGGGATATAAAACAAAGCAATTATATGCGTACAGGTCAAGACAAACCAGTAACAATGTTGTGTTGTTATGGGAGAGGCAGGCAGATGAACGTTTCCGGGGGATGAGGTGTTAGCGAGTCAAGTGTGTTGCCAGTACCGCCCAGTCATGATGCGAGGGTGAGGAGGTACGCGTGTTGTGACGACCTCTGCAAGTCTGACATTAAAGTTGAATAAAAATGTTTAATTGGGTGTTAAATCGTTTTATAAGTTTTCATTGGTTCATTTTATTGTGTTAAATCGTCTTATAAGTTCATGTTATTAAATGTTTTCATTGGTTCATTTTATTGTGTTAAATCGTCTTATAAGTTCTCATTGGTTGATTTTATTGAGTGTCAAGTTGTCTTATGGCAAAGTTCTCATTGGTTCAGTTAGATGTTTTATGGAGTTTAAATCCGTCCTTCATTATGTCCAGTACCTACAATAGACATTGATTTAGCTTGTATACATGGACGGGTAAATAGAAGTTTTGTCCAGTTTAATTTCGTCAAACAAATTAATATTGGTTTAGCATTTACTTCATAGGGTTTAATATCACTTTGGTTCAGCATATACACACAATAGATAGTGCAGGTATACAAACAGTGGCAAACAGTCCGTCGATTCAGCCAAGGTTAATCTCAAGGTTAATCCCAAGAATGGTGTTTGGAGCTTATTTCCATCAGGAACCTTAATTAACCCCTTGAGTACGATGACATAACCTCTGTAGTTATCAAAGTCATCATACTTACGTGGTAAAGTTATACTCAAGAGGTTAAGCCATTGTACTCGAGGTGGTTGTCATTGTACTGAGTGGGTTGTCTTATACTCGAGGGATTGTTGTAATGAAGGGGCTTAAATTCATTGTATTCGAAGGGTTGTAATCGTACTCAAGAGGTAAAGCTATTATACTGGAGGTGGTTGTCATAGTACTCAAGGGGGTTGAATCATCGTATTCGTGGGGTTGTCATCGTACTCAAGGGGTTGTTATCGTACACAAGGAGTTATATCATCGTACTCGTGGGGTTGTCCTAATGAAGGGGTTAAAATTCATTGTACTCTAGGGGTTGTCATCGTCCACATTCTCAAAGATTGATACAATGAATACACCGATTGTGAATGAACACATGAGGATATACCCAGCTGGTTGACGGAAGCATAACTCATCACAATAATACCGAGATTAACATTAATTCCATAACGTTCACTTTCCACTAGTTAGGAGTTAGAATTAAGATAAATATTTCCTACAAAAGATTACCGTCAGTGTTCAAGGCAATGTGAAGTTCATGTGTTTGTGTATATATACGATAGTCTCTGTTGGATCTTGATACTGGTACTGTCTTGAGAGGGATATTTTTGTGTGTTTGTTTAATTTAACCAGTAAGGTGCATCTTCTCAGGTCATCAGTTACCAGGAATATTTATCGTGGAAAGCTTTTAGTATGTGGGTTCGGGTTATGTCTCTGGTACGTGATGTCATTGTATACTCACCAAATCTTGACCTCTGTGTCCCAGGTACGTCAGACTAAACCCGTGGCTTGACGCGTGAATGTTGACCGCGGATCAGTGTAGTTGTGAGCCATCCATGAAGTGCTTCACCTAACTCGGCATCTTTAGCTTGTTGTTTGGCTTATTATCTACGGTAGTTTCTATTTTTTATATCGAAAAGACTAGTGATGGGTTGGGTATATTGGAGGGAAGGAAAGGATGTTTTTGTCTCATGGTTATTGCTTGATCGAGTCTGCTTGTAGATTGATCCAGTTTACCATTGTTTACCGTAATGTTTTAGAAAATTGGATTGGGAGGTGCTCTGATTGCAAATAAAGAAAACGGAGTGTCTTAGATGGGAATGGCTGTGTGCTTTCAGCAGTGACTGATCAATAATTGAGCCCCAGTCTTAATAAGCCACAGCTTAATGTAGCTTAACTTTTAGGACTGGAGCCTCGTCTTTATGGGCTCCAGACCCACAGGCATTATAGGGTTGAAATAATGTACGATAAGACTTATTAGGACGGGTTCCTTTGAAGCTGAACCCCGATTAGTTTGATAATGTGGTACAGTATCATGTGATTGGTTTCACAAACAGGGCCAAGGACTAAAAGCTTATAGGTTCTACGAGAGATATTTCTCGACAGGTAAATGCCAGACGGCACCTAAAATGTTAACTTCAACCAACTACCATATAAGATGTTCAATAATTACATTCTGTGTTCGTGATTTGAGGTGAGGCCGCCTGTGAGCTGAGTTGAACACTACCGGTCATAGCGTGATCACGGTCCTAAGTCCAACTAATTAGTAAAAGTCTTGTTTCATACTAACCAGATGGTCATTTAGCTTATCGTCCTCATCCGAATTCTGTGGCTGAGTTGTATGCAAATAGGGTAATGTTTATATATGCATTTCTTACTGAATTAAAGTCGGAATTTCGTTAATAGGAAATTTAAGAATTCATGTAGCCGTTGTGAGTAGTTTTCGGATATACGAATTTCCGGATACAGTATACGAATATCCGGACAACATGTTGCAAACACGGTGAAGGACATTCTACTTCCAAGAACTGGCTACTTCCGTCCTCCGCCGCTGCGTAGGCTAGTCTGAGCGCTGTCAGTACGAGGCAAGCCAGTATGTAACGCAGTTGGTTGGAAGGTCTTGGCAACTGAAGGATGGCTTGTTACTTGACCTGGTTCTTTCCCTAATGTTAAAGTTTGAAGCGCTACCATCTCTCGTGTTTCCTATCAGCTGTAACCTGTCCCTCTTTAAAACTACTCAAAGTCTTCCACTATTAAACAAAACAGACTATCGTTGTAACATAGGGGCCTATTAGTTCAAGTTAAGGAAGAGATTTTGTGTATATGTGATAGAGATACTTAGTTATTTTTGGTCACTATTCATATCCAGAACAACCTATGCCCGCTTTGGTAATACTGCAGCGGGTCGGGTCTTGTAGTGTGCCTTCATAAGCTTGTGTTGGGGTCATTAGCTGTAGTAAACTATTGGGAGAATTTAGCATGCGTTAGCTAGGGAGGGGGTGGGTGTGGTGGGGTGAGTGTTGGTCTAGTGATGGTGGGTGTTGGTGTAGTTGGATGTGTTGGTGTAGTGGTGGTGGGTGTGGCTGTGGTGGGTGATGGTGTTGGTGTAGTAGTGGTGGGTGTTGGTGGTATATATATAACAGTATTTCTGGTATGCCTTGAGTGCTTGAATAACACAACACCTTTACAGTGCTTTAAGAGGTTGTATGTTGTCGGTAGAACACTTAGGAGTTTCCAGTGTGTTCTGGTGACACTTGAGGTTATCTGTGTCCTTGGGTGACGCTGATAACACGCGTAGTTTGTGTTTGTTGGGTGTCTCGTGCAAGGGAACTCTCGGTGACAGTTTTGGTTTCAGGGGATTTATATTTTGTTTATGTGTCAGTAATATTATCCTTTGATGCGTCTTTTATTTGTGGATGACTCTATTATTATTATTATTATTATTATTATTATTATTATTATTATTATTATTATTATTATTATTATTATGAACGGGGGGACTAGCGCCTGTCCAGTCACCCTCCAGATCAGGAAAATACTTGCAAGGGTAAAAAAATAAATAAAAAATATATCAGCATTTAGCAAAAAGTTGCCTCTTTGATTGTAAGATGTTGACGGTAGTTTGTGGTTAAGTGTCGTGATAACAAATCCTTAGGAGTTAGTTTATATTTTATCATTTATGTTTTTGTCGAGGCTATTGAGTATATTTTCATTTATGAATGTATATAATTTATTGATTGTTATTTTATTTATGTATTTATAGAAGTGGTTGGGTATATTATTGATTTATATACTGGTATTTGGTTATTCTTCGTCTCTTATTGTGCTGTGAGGTGGCGGCCAGACCGTAACTTGGAAAGCTGCTGTGTGTGAGTACAGGTGACTAGACGTTAATGGGAATGTTAAAGATAAAACAGTGGATGAGATGAGAAAGGTATGATGACATGATTGAGGGAGAGAAGTTGATGATTTGAACAGTTCTCACGGTGATATGCAATGTGAGTGTGTGTGTAAACAGACTTTAGTTTTGTCTAACAGTATTTCTGAAATTTCATTGTTTTAATTACATCAGTTAGCTCTATGAACGTCTTTCCTTACTGGTTTATTGGCTGGCTGACTTATTGGCCGACTGAGAGAATTTTTCTTACACCAGCCTCTCTTAGGCGTGTACTGGAGCCTTTCGTCTCTCCTCACTCCCTGCGCCTCATTAACAGTTCTGGTCAAACCCCCCCCCACACACACATTTTTTTTTAAGGTGACCAAACATGTTGTGTTGATGGTAGTTGTTGTATGTCCTTGACAGCTCGTGTGTGTCTTCTACGTGTGTATACGAGCGGCCAGGACAGTATCTCGGGTTGATCTCTCGGCTTAATTTTACACTTTTTTTTCTCTTCGCTAAACAGTTGATTGTCATGTAAAGCTTCGTGGCTCTATGATTATTTGTTGTTCTTTTTTATTAGGCAAGGACTTTTAGTTGAGATCGTCTTGAAAACTGGTTTAGAGAAATGAAAATTATCTCTCATTTAAGAAAATTATAAGTGATAGAAATAATTTACCTAGAAACAATATGTGAGGTTATTAAGGTACAGTGAGTAAGAGATATTGGAATTAGTTGGAATTAGGAAAAGATGTTGAGGGTAAATATACAGTGGTGATCGGCGAGGCTAAGTTGCATGAGCGACAGGGACAAACTAGGTTGGTGGCTTAAGACGTTGCTATGGAAAGGAGCATTATACTGTAACTTTTGAAACAGTAGTAAGAGTGACAAAATGATAAGGACAAGAGAGTCTAGTCTGTAAATGGGAACAGTCGTGTAGAGTGATTGTAGATAACCATAATGCAGTACAGTTACCCTTATTTTATAACACACACACACACACACACACACACACACATTTATATACTGTATGCTGTGTTATCCAGTGACTAAATATGTATTTATTTGATGTATACAATTGTATTTACCTTTTAAATATTTTAGTTCAGTATGTACAGAATTAGATTTTTAACACTACCACCAGGAAGTTTTAAAGTTACAGAAGCACAACTGTTGTAGTTTCTTTGCACTGATTGTTTTTTATGCATTTTATTTATTTATTTATTTTATTTTATCGTCGTCCTTCACATTATGTATATTAAGGTTGACTGACAGACGAAAATGTTTGGCTGGACCACGTGCGCTGCACGAGCTGGTCCTTCTTGTTAGGGGACGAAGGTCATCATTGTGCTAGTGACCTTTTTAATGCCGGATGTTAGTATGTTTTCTTGGTCTCGATATAGATTTTTTTTTTTGTAAAGCGTCCTCCCCTTTTTAATTGTTCAAGGTGAAAATGTTTAGTTTTTATTAATATTGGACATTATTAGAATTTCTCTTCCCTTTCTGCTCTCCGTATTTCTCCTGCCTATATATTCATCTTGGTTTTAGCTTGTCGTTTATAGGGCTGAGGTGTTCATTGTGGCAATTTTCTTATAAATACCAGACATAATCAGAGTTTACTGCCAAACCAGGTAGAGAGGGAGAGCCGTGCTGTATTAACCTCGTGTGATACTAAACATAAGTCCTGTTGCCTCCATCATAAACTGAATCAATATAATTAATACTCTACAGAAAGACCGAGTGGGGGGAGGGTGTGATCCTGATCCCCCTCCCTTCCCTCAATCACCCCCCTTCGCTCAATCCTCCTTCCCTCAGTCCCCTTCGCTCAATCCCCCTCTTTCCTCAGTCATACAGGGAAACACTTTTTACAAGTGAGAGAAAAATGATAGATACTTTGAAACACAACTTCATACCCTAACAATTTAATTATATTTTAATTATTTGTTTATGTTTTGGTAGAAATCTACAAAAAAAAAACTTCTCACGGTACTCGTTAGGTTTCATGGATATGTTAAAAAAAACTTTAATCCCTCCCAAAATAAACTAATTGTGAAAATTGTTAAGTAATTAAAGAGTTGGGAGGCCATGCTTTAACGTGTGGAGGTGGGGGAGGCGGATGGTAGGGCTTGGTGGTGTAATGGGTAAACTGCTGGTGGTTATATATATACGCTCTTATTAAACGTGGGGAGGAGCGCTTCATGGTCGACAAGATCATAGGGGGAGAATAATCCCCAGTTGGTGTATACAGGTCATGTTGGGCCCAGTTCTGTTAGGCCCCAGTCTAACTTAACTGTTCTATTAGGCCCCAATTTAACTTAACTGTTCTATAAGGCCCCAATTTAACTTAACTGTTCTATAAGGCCCCAATTTAACTTAACTGTTCTATAAGGCCCCACTTAACTTAACTGAAATTTATTAGGCCCTAAATCTCAATCAATTCTATTAGGCCCCAATTTAACTCAGTAACTATTCTATAAGGCCCCAATTCTAACTTAACTGTTCTAGGCGTCTAACTTAACTGTTCTATTAGGCCCAATTAACTTAACTGTTTTATATGTCCTTTATTCTAACTTAGTAACAGTTCTATAAGGCCCTTAACTTAACTGTTCTAAAGCCCCAATTTAACTTAACTGTTCTATAAGGCCTCAATTTAACTTAACTGTTCTATAAGGTCTTAACTTAACTGTTCTATTAGGCCCCAATTTAACTTAACTGTTCTATAAGGCCCCAATTTAACTTAACAGTTCTATAAGGCCCTAACTTAACTGTTCTATTAGGCCCCAATTTAACTTAACTGTTCTATAAGGCCCCAATTTAACTTAACAGTTCTATAAGGCCCTAACTTAACTGTTCTATAAGGCCCCAATTTAACTTAACTGTTCTATAAGGCCCCAATTTACTTAACTGTTCTATAAGGCCCTAACCTAACTGTTCTATTAGGCCCCAATTTAACTTAACTGTTCTATTAGGCCCCAATTTAACTTAACTGTTCTATAAGGCCCCAATTTAACTTAACTGTTCTATAAGGCCCTAACCTAACTGTTCTAATAGGCCCCAATCATACAATCGTAATCGGCCCCAAGCTAACAGTTCTGATGGGTCCCTGTTTAGAAGAGGATAGCTGTAACTTATTAGGACCAAGGTGTATCCAGAAAGACATAATTAACCAGACTTTTCTTTAATTAACCTTCTGAAATAATCTGTAATATGCTTCTGAAATAATCTTCAATGTGTTAACAAATCACATTAAACTTTTATTTTTTCTGTAATTTTTTTCGTGTGATTTTTTTTACGTCTTTGATTTGCTTTTTTTTTTTTCACTGGATGATCCTAATATGGTCAATGATAGACTTTATAAACATTCACTCAGTCTTTTTTTGTAATATATCGGTCTCTTCTCATTTGATTAAGTACTTGTCAGTCTAAATGTATATTGAACACTGCTTAGGTATAATGCATTTGACGTCTCGATGCTTTAGTTTACGGGAATGATGTGAAATTTGACACTAATATTCAAGGCAATATATACAAGGGTGGTGAGAGGAATTTGTAGTTTATCCCCTCGTCTATTGTTGTTTTACTTGATGGCCGAGAACCAGAAGGAACCTAACCTAACCATGGAGTGTTAGTTATGGTTCACTAGATACGTCTGTGCTTTGTGGCTTCGAGTATCTATTGTAGTCTTGGTGTGTGTGTTAAAGGCATATATCTTGTATGTATGTATGTTATGGTTGTTAACGTTTGAGTACAGTGGCCATAACAGTTTCCTTTTGTTTGCTTTATAGTGTAGACAGTAGCGACATGTGTTTCAGCTAAGGGACTATAATACAATGCCTGTACTGTTCTGACGTAACTTCAAATGTTTGCTTTTCATTAGCCTGGGGAATTAAGGATTATTATGGTCATTTCAATTATTTATTCTCACCATTGTTGTTCGTAAACTTGTAACTTTTATGTGTTATGAATTATTTTGGTGACCCGGAAACAAATAGTGGACGGGTTTACAGATTTACGGCCACTTTTTACAGGGGTCTTATTTTGTTTGGGTATTTACGGTCGTTTTCTGGCAGTAATTCTTTTCTCTGTTTATGTGTTAATCGTTTTTTTAGAATTGCTTCCCTATCGCTATTCTTAAGTTATTTACTGAAACTAGTACAAAAGTGGGCTTTATTAGTCATAGTATCATAGTAGTTACAGGTTGAAGGATGAGATATATGGGCAGGTGTAGTTTGAGGCTGTGTTGGTAGTACAAGTGTTGATGGTATACCTGTGGTGGTGGTAGAGGTCACGAGTTGTATGAGTATTGTTGTTGGTAGGGTCATGGTACGCTCTCCCTCCTTCCCTCGGCAGTCAGTTTCATATGTGATTTATTTCCCGTAAGATAAAATAAGAAAACTCCTTATTGTGGTAGAGCCTCAGACTACTGCGCCCTCGATGTAGTGGCCGCCACCTCCGCGTCTTGGTCCAAAGGAGCCAGCTAGATGCACTCGTATTATCTCCAGTTAAGATGTAATATTTTTACGGTACTGTAGTTGGGTCTGTCAATGCGGGCGCTGGGTGGATGGCTGGTACGTTCGCCAGGAACCTGTTGGGCAGCTTATGACGTCAAGAGTGACCCAGTCGTACATCTCTGCTTAATGATCTTTAAGAAAGTTGTTTGGAGGAAGGTTGCCTCCGCCGCCGATCCTGCCTGCTGTTCCCTTTTGCTTGGACCATCTTTATACGGCATGACCCTTTGTATGTATAACCAACACATTAAAGCCACTGGTGGATGACTCACCACCTCAAGTTCCTCTTAAGCTCAATTACCATGTTAGATTCAAGTTGGTAAGGTTGTGTTAGGTTAAGCTACAAGGGAAGGTAAACTTTGGTCGTGTTTCCTTATGTGGAACTACTGGGTAAGGTCAGCGTATGTTAAGTAAAATGAGGCTGAGGGGAGTAAGGTTGAAGTAAAGTTTTGTGAGAGTAGCTAACTTACGTAGGGTTGTGTCAAGGTGAGATAGGATTTGTAGACTATTGCATATTAGTCGTTGGGCGAGAAGGTTTTGTCCTGTAGTTAATAAGTTTTCTAACGCCTCCTACAAGGACTGTAGGTAAGATTCGCGTGTGCCCCTGTGTACGTGATTTCACACACGTACACTCTTGGTGGCCTAGTAAAAAAAACTGCAAACGTCTTTCTGACGTTAGTGAAGCCTATTATCAAGTATACACTGCCTCCTGACGTCAGAGGCTATCCCAGCGGATCGTTGATTGGCTGAGAGACTGCGCGTGACGTCAGTGAGAGGTTTGCCCGCTACCACTACTCACCAGGGGCGGTGCCCAGCTAACATTATTATTGCTGCCATCGCCTGTTCTCTAATAATAACAAATATTGCGTTAATTTTCCGCGTAGGTCTAAGTGAATAGTTCATAGCCCAGCGGACTCACTTTTAGCGATTAAAAGATGACGGCCCAATGAAAGTCCCAATCGTACTGAGAGTGTATCTGGCCCACTCACGAGTTAAAGTAATGCAATATAATCTCAGCCTCGGGTCATTGTGCTCACAGTGGTGAACGATCTTAGGTGGAAAATTCCGTATTCGTAATGACAGTATTGTTATGGTACAGTACAGTAAAAGTCCTACACATTAATGACTCCTCGGTCACAGCACCTGCCCCTCCCCCCAATAATACTTCTTGCCGTAGGGCCTAGGTTTGCGAGCGGCAGGTTGAGCTTTTAAACTCAACAATCATTTTAATCATCTCATGTGGACTGTATTCTCATCCATTTGGGTCAGATCGTCCAGACTCCAGCTTCAGTGAGGGCAGTCTGCTCATATTAAAACACATTGACAAGCGAGATTGAATCTACTTGTGCATGCATCACATTAAATTAGAGACTGATTGGTAAACATACGGGTTTATTCGATCAAGAAGTAAGTTTGATTTGTGTATGTGTTTGTGTTTGTGTGTGTGTGTGTGTGTGTGTGTGAGTGAGGTGGTGGGGGGGGGGGAGATGTGTATATGTGTTGGTTGGAAAGACGCAGATGTCCTCACAGCTGTGGTGGGATAAATCGCTGTGTCTCTGCGGGGATCGTGTGTGGGTGGGAGAATACTGCCTCCCTCCTTCCCCCACCCTCCCCACCTCTCCCTCCTTCCCTCCTCCTCCTCCCTCCTCCCTCCCCTCCCTCCCTTTCCCCTACACCTGCTACACACTCCATCCTTCCTCTCCCTATTAGTAATCTAGTGAGGGGAAATAAGGGAATTAAGAATCTAATGGGAAGGGATTAAATTAATGGGTGATTTCAGTACATAATAGGAAAGGAAATAAATAGGTGACTCACTGATGTAATGGTTAAGAGATTACAGAGGTGAGAGATTAAAGGTAAATTGGGTGAAAGTTCATGAGGGGTGAAATGGTGAGAGTTCATGAGGGTGAAATTGGGTGAGAGTTCATGAGGGTGAAATAGGTAAGGGTTAACTGAGGGGTGAGAAAGGTTATGAGTTGTGTGTTGTAACTTGTGAGAAGGTAGTGGGTTGTGTGGTGTGAGAAGGTGGGTTGTGTGTGAGGAAGGACTGGGTTGTGTGGTGTGGTGAATGGGTTGTGTGGTGTGAAGGAGTGGGTTGTGTGGTGTGAGGAAGGAGTGGGTTGTGTGCGTGAGGAAGGAATGGGTTGTGTGGTGTGAGGTGAATGGGTTGTGTGGTGTGGAGGAAGGGTGGGTTGTGTGGTGTGAGGTGGGTTGTGTGGTGTGAGAAGGTCTGGGTTGTGTGGTGTGAGGAAGGACTGGGTTGTGGTGTGAGGAAGGAGTGGGTTGTGTGGTGTGAAGGAAAGTGGGTTGTGGTGTGAGGAAGGAGTGGGTTGTGTGGTGTGAGGAAGGAATGGGTTGTGTGGGTGTGAGGAAGGAGTGGGTTGTGTGGTGTGTGAGGAAGGAGTGGGTTGTGTGGTGTGAGGAAGGAGTGGGTTGTGTGTTGTGAGGAAGGAATGGGTTGTGTGGTGTGAGGAAGGAGTGGGTTGTGTGGTGTGAGGTAGGAATGGATTGTGGTGTGAGGAAGGAGTGGGTTTGTGTGGTGTGAGGAAGGAATGGGTTGTGTGTTGTGAGGAAGGAATGGGTTGTGTGGTGTGGAGGTAGTAGTGGGTTGTGTATTGTGAGAAGGAGTGGGTTGTGTGTTGTGAGGAAGGAGTGGGTTGTGTGTTGTAACTTGGAGAAGGTAGTGGGTTGTGTGGGTGTGAGGAAGGAGTGGGTTGTGTGGTGTGAGGAAGGAATGGGTTGTGTGGTGTGAGGAAGAGTGGGTTGTGTGGTGTGAGAAGGAGTGGGTTGTGTGGTGTAGGAAGAATGGGTTGTGTGGTGTGAGGAAGAGTGGGTTGTGTGGTGTGAGGAAGGAGTGGGTTGTGTGGTGTGAGGAAGGAGTGGGTTGTGTGGTGTGAGGAAGGAGTGGGTTGTGTGGTGTGAGGAAGGAGTGGGTTGTGTGGTGTGAGGAAGAGTGGGTTGTGTGTTGTGAGGAAGGAATGGGTTGTGTGGTGTGAGGAAGGAGTGGGTTGTGTGGTGTGAGGTAGGAATGGATTGTGTGGTGTGAGGAAGGAGTGGGTTGTGTGGTATGAGGAAGGAATGGGTTGTGTGTTGTGAGGAAGGAATGGGTTGTGTGGTGTGAGGTAGTAGTGGGTTGTGTTTGTGAGGAAGGAGTGGTTTGTGTGTTGTGAGGAAGGAGTGGGTTGTGTTGTAACTTGTGAGAAGGTAGTGGGTTTGTGTGGTGTGAGAAGAATGGGTTGTGTGGTGTGTGAGGAAGGAGTGGGTTTGTGTGGTGTGAGAAGGAGTGGGTTGTGTGTGTGAGGAAGGAGTGGGTTGTGTGGTGTGAGGAAGGAGTGCGTTGTATGGTGTGAGGAAGAAGTGGGTTGTGTGGCTGAGTAAGGAGTGGGTTGTGTGGCGTGAGGAAGGAGTGGGTTGTGTGTTGTAAGGTAGGAGTGGGTTTTGTGTTGTAGGTAGGAGTGGGTGTGTGGCATGATGAAGGAGTGGGTTGTGTGGTGTGAGGAAGGAGTGGGTTGTGTGTTGTGAGGAAGAGTGGGTTGTGTGTTGTGAGGAAGGAGTGGGTTGTGTGGCGTGAGGTAGGAGTGGGTTGTGTGTTATAAAGTAATAGTTGTTACCTATTCGTGAAACTAATAACACGGTACGCTGTTCTCACTAAACAGCTGATGAAAACAATGGTAGTTTCCTTCATCAGAATATAAGCGACGGATCAAATTTTTTTTAGGACGCTGAAGAATCACAACCTCCTGACAGTGTTGTGATATTGTTATTACTGGTGGGTTGTCTCTTAACCACCGAGTCAGGTAGAATAATTTAAGAGATAATACTCACCTGTGCATACATATATACTCGCATGACATAACCACATATTTACCTGTTCGTCCACATACATATAAATTTGTGTGTGTGTGTCTTAGTTTTAACACAATAAATATCGGAGACGTGAGAAAACAAAACAACCTAACCTAACCAAGGGACCATTTACTACCCCGGGAGCATGTATGAATAGCAGTATGGCTGGACTCTACCATTAACGCATTCCGTTGTTAACATGTGACAATAATACTGTTATAAGTGTATAGTAATGATACTTATGACTTACTACTACCACTTGGGAATCATTTTCTCTTGTTGGGTCACGTAAAGAATGAAGTGTATTCTATGGAAGTTTCAACTAGTGAAGAATTGAGGCGCCGAGTGCAAGACAGTGTCAACAGCATTCTCCATACTGGAAAATTTAAACGTGTACGACAGTCACCTGTGCAATGTGGAGAAGTGTGTATTCACGAAGAAGGGAGGAACTTTGAACTTTTCCTTCACATAAAACGTATCGCATTTCAGTATATTGGTAAATATATTGCACCGGCTACATTGAATATTTCTGTTTCCTTCCGTAGAGTTTATCACGTTCCAACTATATCTCTCATGTGTTCTAACTGAAACTCTGGAGTACAGTATTTACCCTATGTTCGTGGAGTCATGTACCCTTATTTTAGTCTCATGAATATACCCTCACAAATGGGTAACTTTTTTAATCACACACACACACACACACTCTTTATTGATAGAAGCGTGTTGGTGGGGTGTGTCGCTGGGTGGCCTGACAGGTGTTGGTCTCCAGGTGTTCAACATTCAGGTGGTGGAGGGTTATCCCGCCCCCTGGCAGGTATGTCGGCAAGCATACACAGTAGTGTACTAATTTACTGTACTGCTGAGTGTACAAGGAGGGGACCCACTCGTACTATCTAGTCTGGAATCGAACTCGCGACCCGCCACGTCAACTTAACTATAGAGCCACGATATACACACACACATTGACAGTCTCTGTTTACACTTATTTTAACGTATATTTTCTGTGTTGTAACAGTTAATGATCAAGAGGATGATCGTGGGCACCACAATGAGTGGTGCCCTAACATGATACTGGACACAGGAACTATGTTAACATATAGGGTAAAGAGACTTAGGGAACAACCCTCTGTGTGTTTGTGCAGGTGGGTGCGCTTACTAGGGGTTATCGTCCGATTAATTAAGCCTTAAAACGCAGTAATTTATATATATATATATATATATATATATATATATATATATATATATATATATATATATATATATATATATATATATATATATAAAATGTAGGTCTACTGTATTAGTATTATTTATAATTGTATACACAATAAGAGTGTTTAATAAACCTTGCAAGAGACTTCCACGTACTGTAGTGATGGTGATCAAGAGTGATGGTATACCAGAAGTCTTCAGTCACATTATACAGTTGAAGGAGTGACTCAGAAGGTCACCATTGTGTCGTGTTAAACTACTCACAGGTGGCCAATTGGCGTACAATTCTCATGCCTGCAGGGAAATTAATGTTCTTTGAATAGTATGATGTGTGGCTGTGTTGTTAGTTAATGTACACTAATGTTATTACTTTATAGTCTGTCATTGTACTGGTACCTGCTTATCTACTGTTGTTTCAGAAATACTTAAATGAAATAAAGGAGTGGCCAGTTGAGTGAAGGTTGTAGCCTCAGATAGGGTGTTATCAGAGTACCGTGTGTCAGTCTTAAAATGGGTCTCAAATGTCTATGTGGGCATTGTGTTCTGTGGTTAGGTAATAACTTGAGGGCCTTTTGTAGAGGAACTGTACACAAAGTCAGTATTTCATAATGTTAATAATGGTAAGTCAGTCAGTGATTATAATTGATAAACGTATTGATAAACTAGATACTATACACTATACACACTCATAAGGAAGTTGAACCTTTGTGGAACAGCCGCCTTACCATCCGCACACACCCACAGTCTCATTACACAGTCCCGTACACCTGATCCCGTACACCCACAGTCCCGTACACCCACAGTCCGTACACCCACAGTCGTACACCCCACAGTCCCGTACACCCACAGTCCCGTACACCCACAGTCCCGTACACCCACAGTCCCATACACCCACAGTCCGTACCACGGTCCGGTACCTGATCCCGTACACCCACAGTCCCGTACACCACAGTCCGTACACCCACAGTCCCGTACACCCACAGTCCGTACACCCACAGTCCATACACCCACAGTCCCATACACCCACAGTCCCATACACCCACAGTCCCGTACACCCACAGTCCCGTACACCCACAGTCCCGTACACCCACAGTCCCGTACACCCACAGTCCTTACACGTAAAGCAGACCAAGTCACCTGAAAATGAAAATTATTGTGTTATTTAAATTCATAAAAACATATTCTCATTTGAACATAACATTTCAAATTATAGTAATGTTGGTGTCCGTACAATCTATACCTTGACGAGGCATGTGATGATAGCTTTACCTTGTACAGTCCTATCCTTAAATATCTCGCGATTGTTGTGAAAATTATATTGTACCGTAGTTGTTACACAGTGACTCCCAGGATATGACCATTATGCAGTTCCATCTATTGTTAACTCAGACAACAAGTTTAACACATTGATTACGATGACTTAACTTCTTGAGTGAGATTAATTAAATTCTTGAGTACGATGTCTTAAGTTTTTGAATACGTTGACCCATTTCCTTGAGTACCATGACAACCCCTTTGAGTACGATGTCTTAACGGTTTGAATACGTTGACCTTGAGTACGATGACCCTATTTCAGGAGTTTAAATCGTCTTATTGAAGAGGTTAGATCATTATACTCAAAGACCCTTCATACTATGACTGATGATCGTTTAATACCTCTGATAATCTTAGGATCCAGATAGTACGTTACTGTGGAGAGAGAGAGACTTGGCTCTAATGGTTCTTTGGTATGGTCGTAAACACTGTCTCTCACTGCGTCTCTCAATAGTACTACACACACTCTCTCTCTCTCTCTCTCTCTCTCTCTCTCTCTCTCTCTCCTATCGACATATGACGTCCACACCCCATAACTCCACTTTACCTATAAGACACGAGAAAGCGGGACACTGGGGACACATTTCAGTGGGACAGGTCGCCCCCGTCTCTACCACCGCTCCCATGATGGCCCGCTGCTGCACCACAAACTCAATCTTCCCCGTAATGGCCGCCAGGTTTACCGCCGAGAGCTTGTTTTATCTGATAATCCTCCGCTCACTTGACGCATTTTCCCCCTCCTCCAGATTGTTGAGCGGTGAGAGTTATTCCTTGTCCTATTTATTTGGTTATTTGTTTCTCATCTTAGTTACTGATTTTGGTTAGTTGGTTGGTTGTGGGTAGAAGTGAATAAGGAGAGTTCAGATTTTCCTTGAATTCTGAGGATATAGTGTGTGTGTGTGTGTGTGTGTGTGTGTAAATAATAATAATAATAATAAACGGTTTATTAATAGAGTTGCAGCCGGTGGCTGAAAGTATACAAACTTACATTTGATTTAGACATAATGATATGCTTTGAATACATTTACAGGGCTGTACAGTACATAAATCTGGAGTTGTTTATTATTTTAACAATAGATGGGATGGTGCTATTCTTATATTTATCAGTGCGGGCTCTTATGGGCTGAATTTTGTTGTAGTGGCGGACTGCGCGAGGTGGGCGGGGGGACTGCCGGTGGCAGGAGGTGGCGATGACGAGGATGGTGCAGTAGTCCACTGCTAAACCTTGCTAGTGCTTGGTGGTGGAGGTCACTGAGGGATGGCATTTCCAGGGTGGAGAGAGCGTTGTTGTAGCCAGAGTAGTCTGCGCCGAGCATGATTCTGCAGGCCATTTTCTGTACCTTCTCTAGCTGGCATTGTTGGGTAGAGTTTAGAGAAGACGACCAGGCTGGTGACGCATACGTTAGTTGGGTGTGTGTGTGTACCTTATTTTAACAACAACAACAATAATAATAATACTAATAATAAAGATTCCTGGAGACACAAATCCTCACTTTCTCGCGTACAGTAGCTGTTAACAGTTTAAGGTAAGACTTTGATAATTTAAACTAAGAAGAAGAAAAACGCGTTTGCTTTAATGAGCCACAAGACAAAAACTCGTTCTGTATCTGTATATAAACTCCTTCTGGCGGAAAAAAAAATTGTGAAGTAAATGTCTAAGATCAAGAAATGCTTGGTTATTCATTTATATAATTTGAGCCAAATTATATACCTTAAGTGTTTTTATACCTGCATTGCACGAGTATGTGTACCTTGTTTGTATTTGCTTGTATTGTATGTACACTGTATACCTGTATTTTATGTACAAGTACGGTGTTTGTATAGCAGAATCAATGGGAACCATTCTAAAAAATTATTTTAAATATCAATCTTTTTTGTCTATCTGACTGATACACACACACACACACATTATTCAATAACTTCAGAGTAGTTCACTTAACGTTTGATAAAACAATGGGCCATCAATTGTAAAAAAAAATTATGTTTGTTTTTTCTCTTTGTCTGTCTGTCTGTCTCTCGCCAAGAACTCTTAACCACCTTGAGTTTATTATAAAGCTCAGCACTATAGTTCAGTTCATTAAGGTTTTGTTTGTGAGCCAGACGCTTCAATTAAACAGTACACTAACTGTCATCTGTGATTGTTACGTTAACTTGCTCACGATCCATAAGGCGTGGAGTTGAGTGATATCTGCTGAAATGATGTTTTTGTCGAGTTTTTCTTGTAACACTCGTGGGTCCAGGTGGGTGCTGATAAGACCCATCCACCCGTGTGTCCTGGATTGTGATGCGTCTCCATGCCCAATCATCTGGGTTTTTTCCCCCAGGAGTCAAAGATCGGAGATTGGTGCATATTCAGGATTTCAGCGAACGTGTGCTTTGTACAGAGTTGTGCAGCTGTTCTGTTTAGTATGTGTGAGGTGCGTTGTTGGGCAGCTAATATCCTGGCTGCCTTAACGTGCAATATTCTGTATGTGGCTCTTCATTCTTATCTCTGAGTGAAATTTCTCCCTGTGAATATGGCCTTCATTGGTGTTTCCTGAAGCACTGCCATTCATCTTGATTTCATTCCTGGTGTTGCTTTATGTTGCTTGGTAATCGGCATCACCATTGTGTGCTTCTGGGCGACAAATGTAACCTGCCAACGTCTACTTACCATTGCCATAGCTGCATGACGGTGGTGTACCTCCCCTCTCTTGTAAAAAGAACATAAGAGTACAGCCGCCTGCTTACGGTAATACTTTAGGTATCAAGTGTAGAAGATGGTTGAGGAAGGCTTGCCATGGGAGGAGTCAGTACCGGTACAGTACACTCACTGCATGGCCCGAGAGGAGACCCACCAACCCTAGACCCCAGGCAGGTAACTCTCGGGGCCGTGTTGCAGAATAAAATCGTCTGGCGTTAACAAAATAAGATATTAAAAGTGACGTCCCCGTAGTGAAAGAGTTAAAGGGAATCGGCCAAATCGGTTTTTTTTCTAAACTTTTTTTTCATTGCTATTCGTCTGGCCTCTTGTTCAGCTACTGTTGAAATTCGCACCCAAGAATTTGTGAAAATTTTTATTTACTCAACATTGTTTCACTGGTAACATTTGTCTACGTCTCTGGGTTTGGTTTATTAAATTTATTATGCTATGATGCAGTGTAAATTCACATTATATATATATATATATATATATATATATATATATATATATATATATATATATATATATATATATATATATATATATATATATATATATATATAAACTTATTACGCACACTTTAAAGATTTTCAGTCCACAATATTTACGAGTCAAAGGGATAAGACTCGTAGAATATGAAAATACATGATTCTCAATCCATGTAAGTTTACAATATTATGGGCTTTTAAATTACAATATATACCCCGTTTGTAAGAGCTACAGCTTGTTGTGGTACAGTAGTACATGGCGTCACATAGCTGTTACCACCCTTCATGTACTGTATCCAAAATATTTTCAGTATATACCGTAACTATCTATCTGTCTGTCTGTCTCTCTGGGGTCAATCTACTTTTACCACTTGGGGCTCTCATGTTAGAAAAAGTGTGATGGGGAGTTGATGTTAAGGCGGATTTACTGTGTATAGAAGTGAACCCAATATTGCTAAGTTTCCTCAAAAGTTGTTTTATTTTATCCCTTCAAATTAACCTAAAACATAAATACGTGTTTATATTTTGCCAAGGTTTACACTTAAACCTTCCGTAGCCCAATATAAAACTAAGACAACCTCGTGTTTATCTTATCATCAACTCGATAACTTTTGCAGCTTCACATTAACTATAACAAGATAACTTTTCTTTAGTTAATTAAAACTCTTCCGTAATATCTTAACTATAACAAGATAACTTTTCTCTAGTTAATTAAAACTTCTTCCGTAATATCTTAACTATAACAAGATAACTTTTCTCTAGTTAATTAAAACCTCTTCCGTAATATCTTAACTATAACAAGATAACTTTTCTCTAGTTAATTATAACTTCTTCCGTAATATCTTAAGAAAATTCATCGGTACAAAATATGAAGACTACTTGTTTATCATAGAATATAAGAATACCTTTACTGAAGAACAAAAGGAATTATATTGTATTGTTGAATATATATTACTTGTGTGGATTTAACACACTTTATAAGATATTACTGTCTAGTCCTAATTAAATGCAGGTGTTTTTTTTTATTTATTCCCCATTGTCGTATCAACTAAAAGAAATATATAATGGAATAAATTAGTTGGTTCTTCGTTTCCGGGTTTGTTTATTTACATTAGTTATCACCTGGGGAGCTTGCCAGGTTGAGGGGCTCAGGGCTGCCAACCCTCTCAAAGTACAGTGTTCCAGCCAGGGGAGCATCCTTGTCCGGCCAAGCTCCAGTTGGGTGTAGGTAATCGCCAGAGTGTTGTTTTAAAAGAATCATTAAGCTTGTTCCGGCCAGTTTCGCCCCAGCTTGGAGAGTGGGTGCAGTTGTTCCTAGCGTGTGTGTGTGTGTGTCTGTATGTCTGTCTGTATGTCTGTCTGTCTGTCTCTCTGTCTGTAAAACCCTCTGCTTGGTTTGTTAGGGACCAGCTGCAAGTCGCAATCCTGAAGGCGAGCATCAAGGGTCTCTCTCTCTCTCTCTCTCTCTCTCTCTCTCTCTCTCTCTCTCTCTCTCTCTCTCTCTCTCTCTCACACACACAATGAACAAAATAGCTGTTGGTTGCGTGGATAATGAAGGCATTCAGAGGTTGTACGCTACTTCCTGCTAGCACATTACGGGTCTGGTCTCTCCGTCAAACACATTTTGTACACTGCCTCCCCGACGCTGATGGAGAGTGACAGTCCCAGATGGTAAACGATTGATGACTTTAATTGAGAAACTATAGAGCGCGAGCTGATTGGATGAGATATTTCCACTTAGTCGAACCTAACCTAACCTAACCTATAATTGAGAAAGTATAGAGCGCGAGCTGAATGGATGAGAAATTTCCACTTAGTCGAACCTAACCTAACCCAACCTAACCTATAATTGAGAAAATACAGAGCGCGAGCTGATTGGATGAGAAAATTCCAGTCGGTCGAACGGAAGCGAACGTGGCAGTGGCTTAACCTCACAGGGATAATAGCACTTGAAGAGCTACGTTGAAGCTTCAGATGCTAATACGTTAGTTAAAGAGAATGACTTATTCCCTTGCCTAAGATATTCTATTCAAGGAGTTAAGTCATCGTACTCAAGAGCTAAGTCATAGTACTCAAGGAGTTAAGTCATGGTACTCAAGAGTTAAGTCATCGTACTCAAGAGCTAAGTCATCGTACTCAAGGGGTTCAGTCATGGTACTCAAGGGATTAACATAGCAACACAAGCGCGCCAAGAGGGTAGAGTAATATACCGCGTGATGGAATCTTAAGTCTTAAAGCTGTGCCACCAAGGGCCATTGTATACTGACACGCGGGTTTAAAGGTGAGAGAGAGAGAGAGAGATCCTTGAAAAGAAGATCTACAGTCTCTCTCTCTCTCTCTCTCTCTCTCTCTCTCTCTCTCATCCCTCCCTCTCCCCTTCTATCCCTCCCTCTCTCCCCCTTCCATCCCCCTCCCCTCCACCATTTAACCCCTCTCCCCTAGCCCTTCCTTCTACAGCCAGCGTCAAGGTCAAGGTTGGCCCGGGGAGGTATGGGTGTACCGTACAGCTGTGGTGGTCACATAGCAATCTGACCTTCCTTCCCTCTCGTGTCCACTGCTGGTAAGACCTGTTCTGTTAGATCTTGGTAGTGATGACCAGGGCCCGTATACACAAAACTTTTCTGCTCCTAGCAGTAAAATTTTAAAGTTATACACAAAGCTTAACTAGCAAACTTTTATCGCGCAAATAGTTGTTTGTTAAGTACCGCTAAACAGCGCTAAAGATAAGCAGGAGTTCATCATATAAAATGGTCTTATGGCTGAATAACCTCAATAAAATTATGAAGATTAATTTCAATATTTACATTTATAAACATTTTGGTCATTAAAATAAAATAAAATCTATTTTTTTGCGGTTTGAAGGAGGATATATCAACCAAGGATAGTGATCGGTGGCTTGGCCTTGCCGTGCTGCTTGTAAACAACGTGTTATTGAGGAAATGGACGTCTGAACCCCACGAAAGAAGAAAAGGAAACCCAGCTGGGCAGCAGGCCAGACTTTATTATTGGTGGATGCCATTGAAGAGAAGAAGTTAATATTGAATGGCCGCTTGAAGACTTTCCTGAATAATATAGACACAAAGATGGGGCTATATTTCGTTATCCACCCATCACCTTTTTTACGAATTTTTTTCTTACCATTTAGTAGATCTCATCGAGTAACGAATGAATATACTTAAATTAAGCGGCGCATTCCCAAAATAAAGGCGATATACGCGGTTTATTAGTAATAAAACACGAATTTTTCGGGGCCCCAATTTGATGTTATGGTGACACGCAGCGCCGCTCTCGTTGTTAACCACTCATCACCTTTCTTTATATGAAAAATATATTTTTTTCGCTAGTTTTCTTGCCGTTTTAGATGATTCTGACATTTACCTTTGGGGCAAATAACTATTTTTTAGTTAGGTTAGGACGTGGCCTGTTAGGTCAGGTAACCTAACCTAATTATTTTTAGTTAGGTTAGGTTACCTGACCTAACAGGCCACGTCCTAACCTAACTAAAAAAGTTATTTGCCCCAAAGGTAAATGTCAGAATCATCTAAAACGGCAAGAAAACTAGCGAAAAAAATATATTTTTCATGTAAAGAAAGGTGATGAGTGGTTAACAAAAATAACTAGATAGGATGTGGCTGGAAATCACCATGAGAGTCAATGATGTGTTTCCTGGTGTGGTGAGGTCAGTGGCAGAGTGTGAGACACGCTGATTCTCAGTACGCAAGTGCAGCGTACTTAATATTGGAAGAACAAATACTTATAATGTATACAGCCTTAACAACATCAACCTAGAGAAGTCGACTTGTGAAAGAGACCTAGGGGTACTTGTAAGCCCGGACCTACGGCCTAGAAAACAGTGCGTTAATGTTCGAAATAAGGCAAACAGAGTATTGGGTTTTATATCTAGAAGTGTAAGTAACAAGAGTGCAGAGGTCTTATTGCAACTATATCTTGCGCTAGTCAGGCCGCACCTCGATTATGCGGTCCAGTTCTGGTGCCCCTATTATAGAATGGATATAAAATCACTAGAGTCGGTGCAGCGAAGAATGACAAAAATGATTCCGGGACTTAGAAACCTTCCATATCAGGATAGGTTAAAGAACCTAAACTTGCATTCCCTAGAAAGACGAAGAGTGCGGGGAGATATGATAAAAGTATTTAAGTGGGTGAAAGGAATCAATAAAGGGGATATAGATAAAGTTCTTATAATATCCGAGCAGGATAGGACTCGTAGCAACGGATTCAAGTTGGATAAGTTTAGTTTTAGGAGGGAGATAGGAAGAAACTGGTTCACAAATAGGGTGGTGGACGGGTGGAACAAGTTTAGCAACTTTGTAGTAAGTGCGGGAACTCTGGAAAGTTTCAAAAGGAGGCTAGATAGATTCATGGATGATAGAGAGTGGTAGTAACTCTCGACAGGAGCTGCCATGCACAGGCCAACCGGCCTATTGCAGACTCCTTATTTTCTTATGTTCTTATTGTCCAAGTCTAGAAATAAGATCTCTGGTATAAAGAGGGAATATACACAATATATTCACACTATATACATCTGCACTATATTCATTAAATACATCTCCTTTCCTGATAAATGCGTTGCCGCCGCTGGTGGTGTTGGTTCGCCAGGGTATTACGGGACTTAAAAGTGCTCCCGAGGTCTTTTAATTTAACCGTACTATTAAGGCCCTTAAAAGTTTTGTGTATGTACTATTAGTGCTTAACAGGAAAATATCAGCCTTTCACAACTGTTAGTTAGCAGTTAAAAGTTTTGTGTATACCGGCCCAGATCTCTGTTTGTGTGTTGGCCCCCACCACCTTCCATGTTGTTACCATAATCATCTACTGTACCTTGGCTTTAGATAAACAACTGTTGGATATTACGTTACTAGACCACACTTCCTGTTGTACCTCGTTTCACGCGATGGGTTTTTCGTTTTATATACTCGTATAATCAATTAAATGGGTTTTAATATGTTTTTTTGTTTATGTATAGTTAATTTTCTTATATTAAAGTATTATAGTATTCGTGTTATTTGTGTGTTGTTGTTGTGATAGGTCAACATTAGGGAGGGGTCATCGCCACGAATATATCCCAAATGTTCCAATAATAGATAGCTCAGTAAAGAATCCCAACCCAACCAGAAGAGAGTTTAAAAAAAAAATGTGAAATATGAACCTAATGGCCTTGTTAGTGTTGCGGTTATGAAGACGAGGGTATAAAAAAAAAGTGTGTGGTTAGTGCCTTGATGTGCCGTGCCGCCCACACTTGTCTCTTTGTGTACCGGAAGCGTCGTATTAGTGTCCTGTACTATATCCGCACTGCCTCTGACCCCCTACCGAAGGCTTGGGAGAAAATTATGCCTACCAGTAAACACACACACACACACACACACACACACACACACATATATATTTGTTACGCTCGAGATGATGCATTTGAGTTGTATGGTCAGGAAAATTGAACTGTTGTAGGTTCCTGGAAAGTAATTGTATTGTGCATTATGGCCGCTCCTAGTATATCCTTTGCAAAGCGTTTTAACCAACCAACAACCATCCAACCAACCAACTTAACCAACCAACCAACCAACTTATTTATGCATTAAACTTCTCATTTTTTTTCAAGTTTTATCCAAATTTGCCACCAAACAAATATATCCTTAAATATTGTTTGAGTTTACGTTCAGGGAATTCCGATCTTGTTTGACAGAGTTACGGTCCTTTTGAGCTGAAGGAAATATAGGAGAATTGTTTGCCCTGGGGATAACGTGTGTATGTCTGTGTATTTCCCTGTGTTATTTTAGCTCACTCCGCCTCACATGTTTGTATGATAGAAGAAATGCAACTTTTCCTGAAGATAATGTAAGGAAAATAGGTGTTTATTGTTGATATATTATTATTATTATTATTATTATTATTATTATTATTATTATTATTATTATTATTATTATTATTGTTGTTATTATTTTTTTTATTGTTATTATTGCCCTGTTATTAGTATTATTGTTGTTGTAGTTTATTATTATTATTGTTATTATTATTATTATTATTATTATTATTATTATTATTATTATTATTATTACCGTATTATTATTATTATTGTTGTTGTTGTTGTTGTTGCTGTTGTTATTGTTTCTTCAGTGTGCGCGCCATTTCTGACCTGACTGAAATTTAGTTTTACTCCCATGTATGATATTCATTTTAAGCGCAATTTAACACACTCAGTGACTGTTCCTCATTACCCTAGTTGCTTACGCCTTTAAAACCTTACGACATAAGGCCGGTGGTAAGGGTTGTGTGTGTGTGTGTGTGTGTGTGGTGGCGGCGGTCGTCGTCGTCTTTCTCTCTCCATAACCTGGTTAATTAGGTCGAGAAACACACCCAAGTCTGGTGAGCCACATTCTTCTCCCTGGTTGTTATTGTTCCTTGTGGGTTCCGATGAGAAATACACGCGAGGGTAGGGGATCTTTCCTCATTATAAAGCGAGTATAATGTATTGTTCTCGTATTTTTAAGGCAGTTTAATAATAATTTTTGTATGTTTAAGAGACTTTAATGTTCATTTTCGTTTGTTTACTCGAGTAAATTATCTTGTACTAAGGTTTATTCGAGTGCAGTGTGTGTGTGTGTGTTATTCCTCTCTCGAGAACTCACTTCCTCACCGAGTCCTGTTACTGGGAGAGAGAGAGAGAGAGAGAGAGAGAGAGAGAGAGAGAGAGAGAGAGAGAGAGAGAGAGAGAGGTTAATTAGGACTAGTCTCATGGGGGGGTGAGACAACTTGGTAGTCGGCGAGCTTTGTTACTGAGCTGAACTGACTGAGCAAGTTACTCGGTGGTCACGTGTGGCTTCTGTATGCATGCCTTATCGTTTTTATTATGTATGTATGTATGTATATATGTAAATGTGTGTATGTGTATTATGTACACAAATAACATACTAACACACACACATGCACGCTCGCTCGCTCGAAGGTATAGGTAGACACACACACACACACACACACACACACACACACACACACACACACACACACACACACACGAGATCATAACAGGCCGGTGATCGTACATTAGGTTATGGCACCCAGGAGGAGGTATGGGTCAGTACATAACGAAAGGCAGTATTTTCACTCATTATTGTCAAGAGTTAATGCTTTTTGGAGCTTGACCGAGGCGCACTGTGAGGTTTGGCCCTCCTGATGCTAGTCTCTAGAATTCAAGAGCTGATACTAATAGTAGTGTTAGTAGGAGCAAAGAACAGTGGTAGTAGTTGGGTAGTTAGAGTAATCCTGGTGGTGGTAGAAGTAGTAGTAATAGTAATAGTAGTAATAAGAGGAGGTAATAATAGCAACGGTGGTGTAGTCGTATGGTACATCATATTGAATAACTACTTGTAAGCTGTACAGGTGTTGGGAAACACAGCTGTGGCACCTGTGACATCTGTTGGTGTGTGAGTGCAGGTGGGGAGGGATACATACAGTGTATATATCCGTATTCACGCATAACTCATACATCTAAATCATACATAAAGACATGTGTACCGCATATGAAACGAAGAGAGAGAGAGAGAGAGAGAGAGAGAGAGAGAGAGAGAGAGAGAGAGAGGTAATATTAATTTATCCGTATTGTTTCCTCAACAGGTGAGTGGTGGTGAACAGAGGCAGGGCAGCTGAGGCCGAACACACCTTTAAGTCGGTCGGTAAGATTCTATTAAATTACCTTTCACAGTGAATTAAAATTGATAGACTCATTTTCCTGCTTCAATCAGGTGGCAGGAAACCTCATTTAAACTTCAAAGGGTATATCTTTATTATGCTTCGCCTTAGAATATGATTGGTGTTGGAGTTACTTTAGTCTGTCTGTCCATCACAAGGAGTTAAGGGTTCTCCTCAGTAATTAGAAAAAGCCTTCACGATTAGAAGTGACTTTTGGTATGGAATTTTATGTTATTGATTTCAAGGTTGATTCATTTTTTTTCTGAGTTGAATAAGATACCTAAGTGACACAACTCCTTAAAGGGTTAACGATTACACTCCAGGAAACAAGTATTTGTTTTATTAGACTTAAAATAAAACGTAAAAGCTCTCTAAATTATTGTGTTTTACTACACTTGAGTTTGGTGAGTTTGGCTGTTCGTTTTGCTTCGCCATAAATATTCATTAGTCTCAGTTGTTTATTTTATTTTATACCGTAAATGTGTAGGAATGGGACGCTAATTTATTGCATGGAGTTGTTTTGACTGTCTTTGATGTTTTCGTCTTTTAGTACAGGAAATGTAAATCTAGAGTGGGTGACGGGGAAACAAAACGGCATATGATGGATGGCGATAGTGTTGCGTATTATATCCACGGAAGCTACGACTTAGTTCTGTTGTTGACTGCGCTAGTGGCAACGGGGCTAAATAATTTATAATAATACGAGCACACGAACCTATTTTAAACCTAACCTAACCTAATCTAATCTAATCTAATCTAATCTAACCTAGAAATCTTTGGATATTTGAGGTTAAAATTGCGGGTTTGTTCAGTCCGCTGTCAGAGAGAGAGAGAGAGAGAGACTGCTTCGCTCCGTACAGGAATTTAAAACTTGATTTTTATGAGTTAACTATTTTTTCTTCTTCATGTTTTCGTCCTGTTTACATCCTGTGTACTAAAATGAATATGTTAATGAAAATCCCACACAAAATTTAGGTAATAAAGTGGTGTCGCCTTATACACCTACAGCATAACGATTATTTTTTTTTTTCCATTTTGTGTTGGTTTAATCCCGTCACATGTATAGTTACTTAATGGGCTTTCAGTGTTGAGTTTTTATTTTATTATGGGCAGTTGTTTCTTTGGTCTCATCTTAATATATACGTTCTCGGCTCTGCGTTCAGCTCTATTATGATTATATGCAGTTATCATTTTGGATCGAATAATTGTTCTATCAGTGGTGGTGAAGTTGGTCCGTGTGTGTGTGTGTGTGTGTGTGTGTGTGTGTGTGTGTGTGTGTGTGTGTGTGTGTGTGTGTGTGTGT
Source organism: Homarus americanus (assembly GCF_018991925.1). Taxonomy (NCBI): domain Eukaryota; kingdom Metazoa; phylum Arthropoda; class Malacostraca; order Decapoda; family Nephropidae; genus Homarus; species Homarus americanus. Next base: position 290,625 of record NW_024738086.1, on the reverse strand, counting down.
GTGTGTGTGTGTGTCTCCCTAACCACTGACTGACCTCGTTTTCACTTCCCAAATAAGGTTGTGGCCCCAGGAAATATAAGAGACCTGTAACTTTTTTTAGTATTTTTTTTTTTTGGTATGAATGACTTATGATACGACAACGCACCTGGATCTGGCTCTTGAAGGTACAATATGAGGTTGGTTGGGTAAGGTTAGGTTAGGATAGGATAGGATAGGGTAGGATAGGATAGGGTAGGATAGGATAGGTTAGGTTAGGATAAGTTAAGTTAAGTTAGGATAAGCTAGGTTAGGATAGGTTACGTTAGGTTAGGTTGGGTGAGATTTGGTTCACGTATAGACCACACAAATTGATCTCACTGCTACCGATTCAATTGTAGACCGCACAAGTTCCCACTGCTATCGATTCACTTACAATTCTTCTTAATAGCTTGTGGAGATAAATATCACAGCTTGTGTAGACTAGTTCATAGTTGTTGATGGCAAGACAGCGGGAGCGTCACACTTACTGAGTACAAGAGGCTAGACGACTGGCAGGAGACGGGTGATGCTATCTCCTGTCCGATATACTATACCGGTTAAGAACAACGAACAGGACTGCCATGGGTGGTGGACGGTATACTCTTGACTTACGTAATTAATTGTGTGTTTATTGTAGTTATTGTAATATTTTGGTTGATATTCGAGTCGACTTACTTAATTTAATGTGTGTTTATTGTAGTTATTGTAATATTTTGGTTGATATTCGAGTCGACTTACTTAATTTAATGTGTTTATTGTAGTTATTGTAATATTTTGGTTGAGATTCGAGTCGACTTACTTAATTTAATGAGTGTTTATTGTAGTTATTGTAATATTTTGGTTGATATTCGAGTCGACTTACTTAATTTAATGTGTGTTTATTGTAGTTATTGTAATATTTTGGTTGATATTCGAGTCGACTTACTTAATTTAATGTGTTTATTGTAGTTATTGTAATATTTTGGTTGAGATTCGAGTCGACTTACTTAATTTAATGAGTGTTTATTGTAGTTATTGTAATATTTTGGTTGATATTCGAGTCGACTTACTTAATTTAATGTGTGTTTATTGTAGTTATTGTAATATTTTGGTTGAGATTCGAGTCACATGTTTGGCAAAAATGTATGATTCTGTGTTATCAAGTTTATGCTTCTGTCACACGTCATGTAATGGGGGAAAATGTATGATTCTTAATTATTCACGTCATACACTAAATTACTTATACACCGGCCTGTATAACGTAGTGTTTCTCATTAGCGAAAATTTTGATATTCCAATTTCATATTTTTGTTTACGAATTGAGTCCACATACACAAGTTATCCGCCCGTGATCATGTTATAGCTAAGGGAACTTTATACATGATATGAGCCAGTGGATGGTGTGTGGTGTAGGTGTGGGGCGGAGTGTAAGCGACCAGCCAGTTTGTATAATCGGCGGACGAAAAGCGATGTTAGTGGTCATTTTTCAGGTAAATTTCAGTTTAGTTCTTATTTCATTCTTAATTTTTTTTAATGCCAACTGTGTGAATTTTTCTTTAATTTTGTATCATGTTTCATTCTTAAGTTTCACCTTCATCGTGTTGTAGCGTCATGCCGTTTATATAGAGTGTAATTGAAGAGAGATTTGGCTAAATAACAGTACAATTTCCCTACCACCACTTGAGAGGTTAGGTTAGGTTTGGTTAGTTTAGGTTAGATCAGTTTAGGTTAGGTTCCCTCAGATACAGCCAGTAATGTTATGTTGAACAATACACGTACGTTACTTGTTACTTGTTCATTCCTGTTCTTCATTCTGTTCATATTAATGTTTTAGATATGAACTCAATTCCAGTTAATATTGATCTTTAGAAATAGATAGAATATTTTTTTCTTCACATTTTTTATCCCCAGGCCAGACATAAATTGGTAAATATCCTGACCAAGTAAACATTTGATTTTGTTAAATAGTGGAAACTACAGCATATCTATGGCGCCCTTTCCAATGCCTTCACCAACAAGTCCCTCAGTCACGTCTTTTCAAAGGTTATCACACACACACACACACACACACACACACTGAATTTTCTTCGACGTATCTCATTTAAAGGAATTTACCTTACTGTCGGAGGTAACAACGTGTATACTGTAAAAATATAATGAATTTTCCACCGAGCCTTTGCCTGACTCATTAGCATAAGACAACATGTACCTGTATACGCCGTCATGATCTCTTGTGTTTATCGTCTTTGAAATAAGGTATGTGATTGGCCAAGAGTTATGCCGTATTGGTGATGGTTTAGTATAAAAAACGTTTATCCAGTAATTAAACAGTAGTGTGTGTGTGTGTGTGTTTTATCTTTTGGTTAGTATTTATTATGTTTGTATTACTGTGCACTTCATGTATAGTTGAAGAGTTCCTATCGAATTAAAATATTTATCGAAACAATGTCTAGTAAAATTTTAGTTACATGGCGACCTTCTTGTGGTCAAGAAACATCCGCACACAGGCATCAAAATTGTACCATAGAAAACTACAGTAGCAACCTATGTGTTCTCCCGTCCATCACTAGAACATATTGTAACTTATGAAACAGTATGAATCCTTCAGTTAAATGCTGAATGATTTTGGGGGGAATGATCTCTTGGTTATATGGAAGCAAACTAATGCTGTAGTTTGGGGTAAATATTTTAGGTTAGGACAAATGAATATAACTTTTTACCAAGCATAGATATGTAGAGGATTTATTTGGGTTAAGTGTATTAATAAATCTCATTGTTTACTTATATATTTTACATAATGGATATATTTAAGTGAGTTGGCGGCTCCTGTGTTTAGTGTCTGATGCTGAGGAGTTGTGGCTCAGGGAATCCATATATAGTTTTTGTGGAGTTTAAGATTATGGGCGGGGTGTGGAGATTACTGGGTGGTGTAGTGGATGTTATGGGCAGGGTGTGGAGATTACTGGGTGGTGTAGTGGATGTGCTGTGTGTATAGGGTAATAATTTACATCTTCTTTGATAATATACTTAAGATTTTTTTTTCTACTGCCATGGTGGGTGTTTTAGTTCACATACGCACGCACGCGCTCTGTGTGTGGGAGGGGGAAGGGAGGGATAAGTGTAAATCGAATCCGGGCCTTGTTGTGTAAGGGAGTACTATGTAAGAACACACTTTTCACACTAGTATGAAGGGATGAGTGTATAAACTTTAAAATCCTGAAAAATCCAGGTGGGCGGTATTTGCATTTTTGTTTTTTTGCTCCCTGGGTTCAATCTCATGGCCGGGTAGAATTTGTCAGACCGTTTCCCACAGTGTACAGAGGACATACTTCGGGCAGGAAGGGTCAGCTCAGAGCCGTGTTGTGGATTTTTTTTTTTATTTATTGGGCACTCCACTACATCCTTGTGTAAGGTGAAGCGCAGAAGCGTTTACAGCGCCCAACAGGGAAGCATGCTAAGTTCATGCTTGCCTTTATGTCTCATGAGTTAAGGGAGTAGAAGCCTGAAGAGTCAAGGGCGTAGAAGCCTGAAGAGTCAGTGGTGTATGTCATCAAGTTATTGGAAGCCCCAACAACTCCCTGAATACGAATTCGCAACTTTCGACTTACAACAGGTACCTACTTTACTGCTAGGTGAACAGGGACTATTGGGGGCTAGGAACGTGTTGTGGATGACGACCAACACACCACAACATGGTCATAGGCTTGACCCAGTGTCACAGTAGGGGCAGGTAGTCTTGTCTGCTGCCCACTGGGTCATGGGGCGACAATCCAAAGTTTTTCTTGAAAACTCGGCCCGCATGACAGCTAACTTGAGTTATTCTTAAAACTCAGGCAACACATTCCTTGAAAACTCAGCCCAGTGTGGTGGCTATTGTACGAGTAACATAACAAACTCGGGTTGTATTTCCCAGAGAGTTTTATCTTCTTTGTTGATGCCTCATGGTGGAGGCTTTGTGACTATTAGTTCCATAACTACAACATTGTACTGCCATTATGAATGTTTGTGTGAGTATATTTTATTTATGTATGTGTAGATGTTGAATAATTTTATTTTGGTACATTGTGGTGCCCATGTATCAAGTTTGTCACAATGAATTAAGCGTGTTGCGTCTCCATATCCTAGTTGTTGTCTTGCTCCTGTACATTAACAACAACACCAGACACTTGTTTTCACTTGTATGTATCTCTAAGCTGTAGCTTAGGCTCTATCCTTTATCATTTATGTATATTTATATAAAGTTACGGAATTTGTTAATAAACGCGCACATCCATGTAACTTTGTGACGACCTCCGTCTGGCAGTAGAGGGCTGTATGGTATGGTTGTTTGTGTGTTTATGCACAAGTTTCTTAAATATTCGTACCTTATGTGTTCCCAGTCGGGTTGGTTGAGTTACTTGACGTGAGGGCCGGCCCCTGAGAGATCCACTTTACCTTACAAGGACGAATGGATATTCGATTCATAATCGAATAGGCCGGTTATTTTAAGCACCGGGTAACTCAGTGGTAGTGACCCTGTCTCCAATACTGACCGCCCAGGGTCATTTACCGCTGGTGGAGGCCGGTATGTGTGTAAATACTATCGGGAAATTGGTATCGGTGACCACAATAAGAGAACTTCTCCTCTTGTTGAATAATCTGCACTGATACACAAGAATTTGTTTCAAAGCGAATTCGTTCATTAACAAGACTAAACGAAATGGAGAGTGGAAGGTTCTCGTAGAGATAAAAAGAAACTTCCTTTATTTTAGCCTACAGAAAATAAAACATCATTATTGAAGTGGTTAATATAAGCATTAACTATAAACTGGTGGAGGGATAAAGTTAAACTAAACCTCGCTGTACATTGAACGAACTGAACTGGTAAAAAAGATTCGGTTTCTCTCTCTCTCTCTTTAAAGCGTCCTCGGGGTGTTTTTGTCCGGCTCCGGTGTCTAGTTTTTACCAGGTGTGGTATGTAGACCAGAAAGTGTATACGCATATGAGAGCCGCCCGCCTGTGTGTATGTATAATCAGAATATGGCAGATAAGGTGGTGGACGGCTGCTGTGGGACACCTTATGATATAAGGATTTTGACGGCGAGGATGTAAAAAAATGCAAATTATTCATTGAAAATAAAATAATAATAATAAAGTTACTCCGTAGTTTATGAAGAATATTTCTTGCCTTCGCCTCACAGTTTGACTTAACTTTACTGAACCTAACCTAACCTAACCTAACCTAACCTAACCTAACCTAACCTTACCTTACCTTACCTTACCTTGACGGGTGAACATCCTTGAAGGGCTGAAGGACAGTATCAAGGGACAAGGTAAGCTAGTGTGTATGTCTGTCACTTTCTCAAACTCGACCACTTTTTACCGTCAGCCTGTTGTAAAAAAATATGCACTGCTGTGTTGCTCTCACTCAGGAGGTGATGGCAGGTGTTTTAACTAGGTTTTTTTAATTATCTCATTATATTTTGTTGTAGTTGTTAGCCACTGTTATAAATTTTGTTGTTTGTTCTTGTTAATTTCGCATTGGTGAAAGTGGAGGATAATAGATTTCTCTTAGTGTGTGTGTGTGTGTGTGTGTGTGTGTGTGTATTTTCGCCATATATGATCAATGTAGGGGTCGAAAAAGCAGGTGAAAAAAGCTGCAAATTAAATGTTAGTTACAGGTGGAGGGAAGAAAGAGTTGTGTCTGATGAGGGAGGTACAGGTAGGGTGATGAGGGAGGTACAGGTAGGGTGATGAGGGAGGTACAGGCTACAGGTAGGGTGATGAGGGAGGTACAGGTGGGGTGATGGGGAGGTGGGTAGTTGATGGGGGAGGGTACAGGTAGGGTGATGGGGGAGGTACAAGGTGGGGTGATGGGGAGAGTACAGGCAAGGTGATGGGGAGGAGTATTCAGGTAGGGTGATGAGGGAGGCTGGAGTAAGGTGATGGGGAGGTATACAGGTAGGGTGGGGGTGCAGGTTTGAAGTTGATGGGAGGTGGAGTAAGTTGGTGGGGAGGTGCAGGTGGGGTGATGGGAGTTACAGGTAGAGATGAGAGTTACAGGTAGGATTGATGAGGGAGTGGGTAGGGTGGGAGGTACAGGTAGGGTGATGGGGAGGTGGAGTAGGGTGGGGAGTACAGGTGGGGTGATGGGGTGGGTGGGGTGATGAAGGTGCTGGGTGGGGTGATGGGGGTACAGGTGGGGTGGGGTGCAGGTCCGTGGGGAGGTATTGGGGTGATGGGGAGTATTCGGTGGGGGTAGGTTGGGTAGGTGTCAGTGGGGTGGGGGAGGTACGGGTGAGATTAAGGAGGTTACAGTGGGGATGGGGAGGTACAGGTGATTGATGGGGGAGTTTGGGTAGAGGTGATGGGGGCCGGTGGGGTGAGGGTATTCGAGGTGAGATTGATGAGAGGAGGTATTCAGGTAGGGTGATGGGGAGGTACAAGGAGTAGAATTGATGGGGAGGGTAGGGAATTGATGGGGAGTGCAGGTGGGGAGTGATGAGGAGTACAGGTGATGGGAGTGGGGAGGTGGGTGGGGTGATGGGGAATTATTCAGGTGGGGTGATGGGGGTATTCAGGTGGGGTGGGGAGTACAGGTGGGGTGATGGGGGTACAGGTAGGGGTGATGAGGGGAGGTACAGGTAGGGTGATGAGGGAGGTACAGGCAGGGTGATGAGGGAGGTATTCAGGTAGGGTGATGAGGGAGGTACAGGTAGGGTGATGAGAGAGGTACAGGTAGGGTGATGAGGGAGGTACAGGTAGGGTGATGAGGGAGGTACAGGCAGGGTGATGAGGGAGGTATTCAGGTAGGGTGATGAGGGAGGTACAGGTAGGGTGATGAGAGAGGTACAGGTAGGGTGATGGAGGTAAAAAAACAACTTCTTGCTATTGTCACCTGTCGCTGTGTTAGTTAGACAGGCAGATTTTCAATTAGCTGGACAACCATCTAGGTTAGGTTAGCTTAGGTTAGGTTTGGTTAGGTTTGGTTAGGTTAGGTTAGGTTTGGTTAGGTTAGCCAGATAGTTAAATTCCATCCCTTTAAGATATGTTATTCGTAGTTGTAATAATAGGCTGTGGTCCTCCTGTCCAAGTGCTTAGTTACTTGAAGTGTAACCTGTCAACCTGTCAGGGCACATGTCTTCCCCCCAACGCCAGCTTGACACTTAGATAGTAGGTTATGGAGACAGCCAGCGACAGTCACCAGTTAGACAGTAAACTAGATCTAGACAAGCCAGTAAAGCTATCAGCTATTTGGACAGGTGGTTGGGGTCTCAGTGAAATAATTCTACAGTTTGGTCGTCAATTAGACAGTTAATTTAATAGTAAAGTAGACAGGTAGTTAGGTAGTTAGAATGTTATGCAGATAACTAGGCAATATTAGAAAGTCATTTCGATAGATAGCAAGTTAGGCTGTTAGTTAGATGATCAGTTGGACAGTTAGTCAGGGATTGACAGGTAGTTTGCTGATTATTAGACAGTCCGACAGTGAGCTACTAGGTAAGTTATACCGACCTTCAGGAGGACACCTTTTCATGTACAGTCCCCGTCACTAGTGCGTTTACAGGGGCTCGTCATATAAACATTCCACAAATCATTACATTGAAATATTTGTTTTAATATTGTGTTACTTTGATTCCATAACTTTACTGGTGTGAGTTTCCTTCTATCGAATGTAAACAAACACAAGACTGCCACACTGCACAAAACCTGACGAGCCCCTGTAAACGCACTAGTGAAGGGGACTGTACATCATCGGGGCCATCAAGAAATAAACTATTCAGCATGGACAAATAGCCATAATGGTAATGATAGTAATAGTGATGGGAAGGATGATGGTAGGCAAGAAGATCATACCATTAATCTTGGTTTCATATGACTTTCATCCGGAAGAACTGAGAATTTGATGAATGTTTTCCAGATGGCTAGAGTGGTCGAGGTGGGAAGACCTTGCTGGGTCGCTCGATCCCTGGATTTATCACGTTTGGATTATTAATGTTATTTTTTTTTTTTTGCAATGGAGGTTTATTATGTCTTCCCATCTTAATAAGTCCGATCATCTGGAAAACATTCATCAAGGTTCGTTCTTTGGATTCGAGGTACAATAACTCCCACACTTGTAAAAATGTAAAATTATCGTTAATTCAACAAAAAATACTTTATAAATACTCTCCTTCTCTGTGTGTGTGTGTGTGTTTGTGTGTGTGTGTGTGTGTGTGTGTGTGTGATAGAATACAGAAGCGGAAAAACACCCGAACAAACCAGGAAATGTTCACGGATAACATTTTTTTCTTTAACCGTTGTACAGTAGTGAACTTTGTCAAGGCCAGGGCGTAGTATCAAGGTCACACACAACCCAGGCTAGAACACTTGAGGCGCTGGCGAGTTAGTTCCAGGTACTTGACGACGTCCTCCTGGGGTTCTGGTCGACCACTGTGCATATGTGAGTGTACCGAGCGGGGAGGAGGAGGAGGAGGAGTAAGGTATTGGATGATCTGTATGAGTGTACCGAGCGGGGAGGAGGAGGAGGAGTAAGGTACCCAGGTATTGGATGATCTGTATGGAGTGTACCGAGCGGGGAGGAGCAGGAGGAGGAGGAGTAAGGTACCCAGGTATTGGATGATTTGTATGAGTGTACCGAGCGAGGGAGGAGTAAGGTACCCAGGTATCGGATGATCTGTATGTGTACCGAGCGGGGAGGAGGAGGAGGAGGAGGTAAGGTATTGGATGATCTGTATGAGTGTACCGAGCGGGGAGGAGGAGGAGGAGGAGTAAGGTATTGGATGATCTGTATGAGTGTACCGAGCGGGGAGGAGCAGGAGGAGGAGGAGTAAGGTACCCAGGTATTGGATGATCTGTATGCTACCTGTGCCACGTCCTGGGTCCATTCTGTCGCTATCCATCTGACGTGGGCCGTGGAGGGAGGGAGGGGGGTGTGTTAGCAATCAGGCTCCGGCTCCTCAAATCTTTTAATAGTTTGTCAGGAACGAAAGATATAAACAGGTATATGATTGATCCACTTAACTTATGACTATCTTGATAATTGATCCATATGACTTGAGGTAATTGATCCAAATTACTTGATAATTGATCCACTTAAGTTATAACTATTTGATGACCTATCCACTCACGACTCTTTTGATAATTGATCCACCTCGGCTCCCAGTTCTCAATTCTAAAAAGTTCTCCCCTTAAGGAAACACGTAAGACCCCGTGTAACTAATCCACTTAAGTGATAATATAATAGATTTCATTTGGTCGTATTTTCAGGTTTCCTCATTGGATACTTGTGTGTTGTCTTCTCCCTGTATTGTATAGTAATATTTTTGTTGTGTTTATTGGGTTTTGTAGATCATATTTGGTCTGTTAGTAAGTTCCCAATACATGAGTGTCCCCTATCTAGTTCCTTGCTTGGGTGGCGAGTCTCTCTCTCTCTCTCTCTCTCTCTCTCTCTCTCTCTCTCCACATCTCCTCAAATTAGACGAAAGCAAAAAAATACGAATGATTCATCTGAAGTTCCTTCCCTGGTTCAGATTAATGAAGAAGGGAAGTCACATGTTAGGTGTCGTATTATATAATTTATGTAGGATTGTCGCAGCTGGTAGAGACGCAAAAATATTATGAGAGAGAGAGAGAGAGAGAGAGAGAGAGAGAGAGAGAGAGAGAGAGAGAGAGAGAGAGAGATTCTAGTAGGCTCTGCGACGAATGTGGAAAATAATTTGAAACTTAAAAATAATTCTTCTTAAACAATCTAATTGAATGGAACTTTTTTTTATCTAGCCGTACTTGTTTGTGTTCCAAGGAGTCTATTTGACGAGTGAGTTTAACTGATTGTAGCTCAAGTTGTCTTTACTTAGCTGGGAATTTCTTGGTGTTGAGTCAATACGTGTGAAAATATGAGTGTCAGATCCCGTCATCAATCTTGGCTTTTTTGATGTGAGTGTCAGATCCCTTCATCAATCTGGGCTTTGTTGATGTGAGTGTCAGATCCCGTCATCAATCTTGGCTTTGTTGATGTGAGTGTCAGATCCCGTCATCAATCTTGGCTTTGTTGATGTGAGTGTCAGACCCCGTCATCAATCTTGGCTTTGTTGATGTGAGTGTCAGATCCCGTCATCAATCTTGGCTTTTTTGATGTGAGTGTCAGATCCCGTCATCAATCTTGGCTTTGTTGATGTGAGTGTCAGATCCCGTCATCAATCTGGGCTTTGTTGATGTGAGTGTCAGATCCCGTCATCAATCTTGGCTTTTTTGATGTTTGTGTCAGATCCCGTCATCAATCTTGGCTTTGTTGATGTGAGTGTCAGATCCCGTCATCAATCTGGGCTTTGTTATTAATATTGTTCTTGTTATTTATAGAAAGAGTGTTGTGTTATTAATGTTGTGTCTTATTAGCTGATGTGGGTAGATGTGTCGCCTGGCGGACCTCATTACAAGTTACAAGGTACTCCGCTGGCAGGATCACAGGCCATATTATTCCATTAACTTTTGTCATAATGTTGATTGTGGTCATTAACACGATATAGGTTAATGTTAATGTATATGGTCATGTTAATATTGTTTAGTTTTTTTTATAATTTTATCGTGAGTTCGATTAATTATATGTGATGATTGACTGGGTTAGGCATTAGTTACTAGGACCGGAGTTTGACTCTCTCTCTCTCTCTCTCTCTCTCTCTCTCTCTCTCTCTCTCTCTCTCTCTCTCTCTCCTAATCCAACCAGAACAGAAAACCCAGAAAGTGTACGGCATTAATTTCCTGTGTGTGTATTTAAGGTGCATTTAACAGTGTGTAATTTTCTTCATTTACTGCTGCTGAAGTGAAGGAATATTTTACTGCGTTGTGTTCAAGTAAAAAAGTTTCGTTGGAAACTTTGGTAATATATGGCAAGTGATGAATTTCTATTTTATGTGAATACCTGTAACTTATTAATATATTTCAAATGGTGAATGCACCGTAAATTTGAAGTCGATGTCTATACCTTAATATATTTCTAATACTGAATGTCCTTTTTATGTTAATGTCCTCAATTTATTAATATATCTCAATTGATAAATATCTGTTTATGTCAATGTCCATTCCTAGAGATTTTTTTGCTATGTAGGGAAAAGTCACCGTTATCGGAATCAATTTAAATTCAAATGGGATTCTTTCATTATTTTTGGGGGGTTTTAGTAAACATGGCGTCCCAACACCGTCGACGTATGGTAATGAAGGAGAGAAATTAATTAGCGGGATTTTTAATGAGGAAGTTATCAGATGGCTGGGTGATTATTGTTTCTAGGGCACCACGAGACCAGCACATTCTTCTGTGTTTATCTGTACTGGGAGAGAGATAACAGGACCCAATACTTATTTTAAATCAACGTAGAGAGAGAGAGAGAGAGAGAGAGAGAGAGCACCTAGGAACGTTTCACCACACTGGCCCAGACTTCTCCCATCACAGGATCTACATGGTGACGGGGCATTTGTAGACCCAATCATAAGTATTAGCCCACAACCTAATCCTTAGGCTTGAGGGGGTACGATCCTGATGGTCGTCAAACCTAATAGGGAGGTTCAATTGATCTGCATCCATATACGTGATCCTTTAACAATGACTGAATAATGATTTTCGAGTTGGCGGTCCGTAAAATCTATACTTGGATAATAGAATTTTAAGACTGACCAATGAGAAAAGGGGAAATAAAAGTAAATAAAACTAGATGGAGGATCTTAACTCAATAGACACGTGTGAATTGGCTCTTATATCAAGGGTTTTGTTTGTGGTTAGTATTTCTTCCATCTTCTCCTATATGTAAAGTTGAAGAGCATCGTCGTAAGTTAGACTACGGGTGTTGAATACAAAATATTAAGTCTATATTTTTAAAAGTTTAACCAAAATAACATCACCACCACCACCCTCCACGGCCAGTAGTGATCATATATCTAACACTGGTCATGTATCGTCTACTGTCTCCTCTGTCACTTGTTGCCGACCTCTTGACCTCAGTGGTTTAGTTAAGCGGGTCGCTGCCTGTCGTTAAACTGTCGTCGATTCCCAGGGCCACTCTAGCCCCCCCGGAGTTTGGGTCTGTAGGGAGGCTTCCCAGGGTGACAACTTAATCATCCAGACTGTTGCCACCACCAGCCGTCACAGCCCCGCGATGATGAGGAATTATGTGAAGACGGTCGTCGTGTCCCTCACTGTAGTACTCGACCGATGTTTGTTGTGTAGTATTAACTGGTAACAACATGAACACTCCAAGTATTTTTTTGTTTACTTTATTTTCTCTTTCTTGGCGATTTATGAAACAAAAACAGTAATTTCAGTAAATTTTAGAATTTTAAATGGCATAAATTGAAGGTCTTTCCAGGCAACCTCATGGGCTGGGCATAAGAACTATGCTAATACTCGGGTAGAAGTCGTCCATCACGGAGACTACGTACGGTGATTGTGTTGCTTGCATGCAAAACCAGGAGCTTGCCAACCCACCCGAGGCTCCAGACAGCCCCTCCTGCATGCATTCCAGGGTAATCCATAATGCAGCCAGGTCTCTCTTACTCCATTAAATACAGCTGGTTCGTCCACCCTGGCCACAACCATCCCCATCCCTCATTTCAAGCTGATGATGTGAGAAAGAGAGTAAAACTATCTCACTTACTAACTGATATAAAGGTTTAGACTTTAGAGTGTATAAAGAAATCGTAACTGCGTGTTGTCCTTTATAACTGGGTGTATGTGTGTGCTCTCAACCAGGGGCACATCACCATTCAAGGGCGTTTGAGACGGTATCTTGTCCGAGGGTGTTCACGTGTTTACCGGTGTTTAAGTCTGTGTGTGTAAATTATAATGTGTAGGGGACAAACTTCTACGGAAAATGCGTCGTTGAATTTAGTCGCACACACACACACACACACACACACACACACACACACACACACACACACACACACACACACACACACACACACACACACACTCGCTAATTTTTTTCTGTTTGCACCTCCCTTAACTAACCTGCATTTGAGTTACCATGTGGGTCAGCTGTGTACATGATAAGCGCTTACTGTCCTCGTAATATGATGATAACGATAGCGGTATCATTTGTCCAAGCATTTATAACCAGGTTAAAGTATTATGTAATGTAATTTATAGAGTGTAGATTAAGATGGTGAGTGTATGTGCTAAGTCTATATTAATGTATTATGTTGTAATATAATTATGAACTTACCTTATGAGCGTGTATTTGGTGTTGTCTTGGGTTGTGTTGTGTTGGGTTGGGTTGGGTTGTGTTGGGTTGTGTTGTGTTGTGTTGGGTTGTGTTGTGTTGGGTTGTGTTGTGTTGGGTTGTGGTTTTGTGTTGGTGTTGGGTTGTGTTGTGTTGGGTTGTGTTGCCTTGGGTTGTGTTGTGTTGTGTTGTGTTGTGTTGTGTTGGGTTGGGTTGTGTTGTGTTGGGTTGTGTGTTGTGGTTGGTTGGGTTGTGTTGTCTTGGGTTGTGTTGTCTTGTGTTGTGTTTTATTTCATGTAGTTATCTTCTTGTAGTTCTTTATATGGTTGTAGATAGTAATTATATAAACCTTCCTTGTGTTGTATTATTTTTAAAGATTTTTCCTGGAGTTGTATTATTTTTTATATATATATATAACAAAATTGTCCCTGGTTTTAAATACTTATCTTGAAGAATTTTTTTGTGGGTGTGAAACTTTGTATACACGAGATAAAAAGTTACTCAGTTGTAATTCAGTGGAAAATTGTGTCAATGTTCAGCAAATTGTGTCAAATGTTCAGTAAATTATGTCAAATGCTCAGTAAATTGTGTCAAATGTTCAGCAAATTGTGTCAAATGCTCAGTAAATTGTGTCAAATGCTCAGTAAATTATGCCAAATGCTCAGTAAATTGTGTCAAATGTTCAGTAAATTGTGTCGAATGCTCAGTAAATTGTGTCAAATGTTCAGCAAATTGTGTCAAATGCTCAGTAAATTATGTCAAATGCTCAGTAAATTATGTCAAATGTTCAGTAAATTGTGTCAAATGTTCAGCAAAATGTCTGCTATGAATGGGAGTTGTTCCTGGCGAGTTCAGGATTCAGCCAAGCGTATAATTTCAGCGTGACGTCACAGCTGTATCTGCTCACCTGAACCTCGGTTACAGTACCAATTACAGACCCACAAAGGTGTTTCACTATATCCAGCTTGTTATTAGTCGTTCATATCATGTTTTTCATTGTTCTGTAATAACACGTAAATAACTTTTTTTTAGCTATTCGTAACGCGTATATAATGAACTGTAGTTTACTTTAAATACTGAATTAAACATTATTTGCTGTACTAGACGTGACGTTAGTGTACCATGTTGTGGTAGGTCTGCTTTACCAGCTTCTCAATAAACTGGATATAAAGGTCACAAATTGCTGCATAAAAATTAGTCTAATGACCCAAATGGACAGGAGCAATTTTTCATTTGGACGAAGCTATTGGTCTATATACGCCCACCTTAACTCGTATTAAACCCTCATTATGTTAAGCAGTAAAGCACGTTATTGGCTGTATTTGCATGGAGTCATATTAAGTTGATTTACGGCCAATGAAAAAAAAAGAAAAGAAAATAATTACGTAGATTAAAATAATTAGAAACACAGGTTAGGTTAGGTTAGGTTAGGTTAGGTTAGGTTAGGTTGGATATATTAGTAGTTGGTGGAGCTCTTGTGTATGACTTTCAACACTGTTTTTTTTTTTTTTTTATTATCACAGTTAGGTTTGATAGCCAGGGTAAATGACGTAAGAGGCTTCGTGTGACTCAGGTCTTGCCCTCTCTCACCACAACCTTTGCACTCGAGTTCTTTATAAAAGGATCACGCAAGCTTGACTGTGAGGTCTTGTGTCTTTCTTTATCTTCCCCAGCGGGGTGTATATCACGTAGCAGTCTCCTCCCCCATAACGCCAGCCACTCACAGTAGTCTTGGATTGACCCTGAAATCCCATTTTATAACCGGGGTCTGTCTCAATGGCCCGATTGCCTTCCCTCCTCCCAAGGGTGTTTGCTAGGCGGGCTGGTACTGAAGAAGCGAGGGTTTGTTGCTCAAAGTTGCATGTTATGGCTGAACAAAGGGCTGTAATGAGGCCGTAGATGCATTTCATTCGTCTCGATTGCCATATAAAGTGGTATCGGTAAGTCTGACTACTGTGTAAACTTGTGAACTCAATTGGTTACATAACGTTGATAGTTGTAAGAAATTTATATACCGAACCCTCTTATGCTTGGTAATAAAGCAGTGAATATAAAGAACCTTTTTATGGTTGGGAATACAGATTCGTAAGTAATATTTTTTTTGTAGGTCGTAGGCAGCTAATAAACAGGGAGGTACTACCACCTGGGAAGATATTGGTAGAACCTGCTGCCATACGGCATCACAAAATTTGTGACCAAGTCCCAGGTTGCTCATCTGACTTTCTGCTTCATTTACACACAATTGCAGGGTCTCTATTGTTTCTCTTACTATTGACAACACAACATACATACTGTACATCGTTTCTCACTCTTGCTTTTTTTGTATTTATTAATGTTTTTTTTTTATTATAATTTGTACGTATTTTATTATTATTATTATTATTATTATTATTATTATTATTATTATTATTATTATTATTATTATTATTATTATTATTATATTTTCGGCCCCCAGGCCCTGATATGGGTCAGTGACCTGTGGCCGGGTGGGCTAATCCCAGTAAAAAACAGTAATAATAATAATTTCTAGAGCCGTCTTTGTGTTTTGGATTTCTTTTGGGAAAGTTATTTTGTTGTTGAAGTTATTGATTTTAAATAATGTTTCGAGATTGTAAATATTGCTTTTGCTTGTGGTTGTAAATTTCGGTTATCGAAAACATTTGGGTTGTAAGTGTTACCTTATTTGTGCTTGTAAAGATGAAGTTGTCGTTTATACAATATGTAGGTTGTGGCAAATACTGATTTTTTCTTCTGTTTATAGCTAATAATTTTTGTTGACAATTATAAGATATGTTTTTCATGTCTTGATCGTAAAGAAACACTTTTGTAACATGATTCTCTTGAGGCTTTTAATGTCGACTTCAAGGAACATATTATGGCGTCCTTTTAAATATATTTTGTTTATTTTATTTTATTTTTATTTTACTTAAGAAAATTTTTCGTACTAAATATGATTTGAATTTAATGATCCCTTTTTTTGTGACGGTTAATTATAGTTAACGTTTACTGCTATAAGGGTTATTAGTGGTGGCGGCTGAAGAAGCTTGTCAACAACATTATACTGGACTGGGCAGGTTAGCCTTGGGGATGATGAGTGGGGCAATTATCATACGCATACACAATACACACGGGGGCTTGACGCTGTGTATCTGTGACGCTCATGTGTATAGGGAGGGAGGGAGGGAGGGAGGGGGAGAGAGAGAGAGAGAGAGAGAGAGAGAGAGAGAGAGAGAGAGAGGACATTATCTTTATCTACACACTACGTAGGCAAACCTAAGTGACGTTGATAATCATTATGTTCCACCTCAAGCGCCCTGAAGAAGTAATTTAACGACGCATTATTTAAGAAACAAAACCTTGATCAAACATAAATTTATTCTGGCATAAACGATCCATTTTCAAATGTGCTGAGGTGTTTGTCAATGTTTTTCCGATATCCAGATGTCAATTTGGTGTCGATATCCGCATTAATGATCGGGGTTACCGGATAAACGACGTAACCTCGATATATATTTGTGCCGATATTTCCAAATACAGTTTCTGAATTTGTTAAGGGGCCATCTTATTTATTTCGTCACCACACATAAGTCATTAACTGCGCATTGTAACCGTATATTAATTAATTTACCTGTAATTTGCATGTCCCTGTCCCAGTTGTTTTAGCTACTGTACTTTCCATTAGTACTAATATATCTATACTTTCCGAGTACTGATATTGCACGTGGTACTCTCATCCTTTTTAGAAATTAATACACTTACACTGTACCTTACACCCAAGCCATTAGTGATAATTTGACCTCAGTATTAATAATATACACACCCATTGTCAAGCTGAGGATGTATGTTATATCAAGTATACGCACTTCTCCAAGCAGCTGATTTGTGTATGCTGAGGGTGTATGTTTACCATTAAGTGTGTATTAGCTAGTGGGTGTAGTAAAGTCGCTCTATTAGGAAGGTAACGAGGAGGAGTGTTGGCCGTGCATAACAACGTGGTTAGGTTTGGTTTGGTTAGGTTAGGTTTGGTTAAGTGTAGTATTTCTCCTATCCTGTAGCTAATGTTGGCAGTATGTGTTCAGTCCTTATTTGTAGGTAGGTATATTATATGTGGAGTCGTAATATATATATGTTTGTGTTCTGAGGAGTTAAATGCAGTGATGGAAACAACATGCAATAACACACACTCAGACTTAATCAAATGTAAAGGTGTATACAGCGGGTTTGAACACACTAGAAATAGAAGGGTTTAACTGACGATTACTTTTGGGGTTTTTTAAAGTTTTCATCAGTAGAGACTTGATTATGTACACCTCTGTCTTGACTGTGATTGGCTGGGTAGTGAATGACCGTCCCTTGCTGAACTCTCGCTATCTGTGCCAGTCGCCGCCAAGACGTGGAACTGTGCATAATAGAGAGTTAGAGAAAGAGGGGGAAGAGAAGTAGAGAGAGGAGGGACAGAGAGAGAGGGGAAGAGAAAGAGAGAGGGGGAAGAGAAAGAGAGAGAGGAGGGAGAGAGAGAGAGAGGGGAAGAAAAAGAGAGAGGGGGAAGAGAAAGAGAGAGGGGAGAGAATGAGAGAGAGGAGGGAGAGAGAGTGGGGGAAGAGAAAGAGGGAGGGGGGAGAGAAAGAGAGAGAGGAGGGAGAGATAGAAAGAGTGAAACAAAGTTGACTACATTTTGTACAAAGTAAAGCGGCAGCCGAGTAGATACAAGGCACCCCCCACCCCCAGTTCATCCCACCTGTGATTGAAGCGGCTATACCTAACGTTACAGTTGGGGAAGTAAAGGCTGTCGAATGCAGTGCTGAGTATATGAACTCGTTTAACACCTGAAAAAAAAAGTATAGTTCTGCTTTATTCACAATATCTAGCGGGTCACCCACCTTTCACATGTGCGACAACCCGAAGTAGAAGGGTGTGTGGGCGGTGGGAAGTAGAAGGGTGTGTGGGCGGTGGGAAGTAGAAGGGTGTGTGGGCGGTGGGAAGTAGAATGGGTAGAAGGTGTGGGCGGTGGGAAGTAGAAGGTGTGTGGGCGGTGGGAAGTAGAAGGGTGTGTGGGAGGAAGTAGAAGGGTGTGGGCGGTGGAAGTAAGTGTGTGGGCGGTGGGAAGTAGAAGGGTGTGTGGCGGGAAGTAGAAGGTGTGATGGGAAGTAGGGGTGTGTGGGCGGTGGGAAGTAGAAGGGTGTGTGGGCGGTGGGAAGTAGAAGGGTGTGTGGGCGATGGGAAGTAGAAGGTGTGTGTGGGCGGTGGGAAGTAGAAGGGTGTGTGGGCGGTGGCTGGGAATAATAAAGTGAGTTAATAATCATCCTGCTTTGCCCTACATCCCTAAATACTTCCCTTATGGAGGTGTTTTGTCGCCCAGCAGCTAGATACCTGTGTTGTGGTGTAGTGTATAAAGAGGAGGAAAAGGTGGTGGATTGTTATCGACTGTGTTGAGGTCTACTGTATACTTCCTTTACTATAAATTCCTTAACTTGATGTGTCTATGATAGTCAATTATCTCAGTACTTTATGAGGATTATTTCATTTCAAGGATAGACGTACAACCAGACAGACAGACATGAAGAGAATTTATGTATAACTATTCTTCATCTTTAACGAAGGATAATTATATACATTACCTAGATAGGACAGAAATACTAATCATAAGTTGATAATTCACAATGTTAAAGTATATACAGCAAACGTTTAGTAGCAGTAGAAAAAAAAACCCAGCCTGTGTAGCTCAATAAGTAGTGACGCTGTACTTCCAGTTTTTGTGGCCGTTGCTTCTCTTAGTCCTTGATTACTGTCTACGCTAAATGAAAGTATATATACATTACATTTTAAAATCTCTATAATGATTTTTTTTGTTAACCTTACAACCAGATAGATTCATTCTCTCACTTTAAGAGGAAAATCTCATCGAACAAACCAATAATAATTATCTAGACTCAAGAGAACAGAATTTTTCCCAAGTCAGGAATGTGTGGTATCAGTGTTGGTTTTTGTTCACGGGGTTGACTCATGCTGTGCTCATCAGATTAATTGTGCGTAAGGAGATACATAGTAGATGTGTCGGCCACTTTGTCTGAACTTGTTAGATTGGTTGTGTGTGTGTGATGCCTTGAATTTAAGGAGTTGTGGTCGTGTGCCTGGTGGGGTGATTGTCCGTGTGAGGTATTATTATTATTATTATTATTTTTATTATTATTATTATTATGAGGTATTTTATTTTATTTTTTATTTTTTTTAGTTTATAATGTGTTGTTTAATTCCCTTGTATGTTTATAAGTGAATGCAGGGGAAACTTACGTGAGAGAGAGAGAGAGAGAGAGAGAGAGAGAGAATACCTGCCTTGAAACAATATTTTAACTTAAACATTTACTTAAGCATAAACAGATCTTTGTCACTTTCAAAATGATCAAAAGTATAAACATCACATTGGTCATAATCACCACAGCCTGAAGTAGAAGCAGCCGCTTGTGACACTATGCTGTACTGTTATGAGGGATGAGTGACGCTAAGGAGGTGAAGAGCCACTAAGACCGGCAGTGAAGCGGGTTGATGGTTGTATGTCTGCTCAGGAAGTCTTGCCCCCCCTATCATCCGCCCGGTGTAAACTTCGTCACAGGTCGAGAGTTGATGGTATTGTTCGGGGTATTGAAGGAAGAGGTATGGGTATTAGGGAAAGGGGTATGGGTATAAGGGAAAGGGGTATGGGTATAAGGGAAAGGGGTATGGGTATAAGGGAAAGGGGTATGGGTATAAGGGGAAGGGGTATGGGTATTATGTAATGGGCATGGATGTGGGCCACAGTATCACGGTGTTGTTATTGTGCCCACCTATACAAGCACCACGATATTATTACCGGAGTCACCACAACCTATTAGGATTGGGTAAGGTCGGTTGGGTGTCTTTTAGGACTGGGGATCCATTTGACCAATCCCTTCCCTCTCCCCTCTCTCCCTTTATCCCCCACCCACCCCTCCATCACACCACCGGCTTGCCTTATGTATTCAATTGGCCTGAAATTAAAACTAACGGGTTATTTAGTGTGAGTAATACTGATGCAAGGTGAAAAAATACATTGACAGGACTTACCTTTCTTAAAATGCACTTCACATTTGGTGCACATTATCTCAAGAAAATTATTAAATAACGTAGTGTTTCGTGGACTTGGGAGTGGTATTTTTTCTTCGTGTTTTGAGGCCTTGTTGTTGTGAGAAGTCCGGGTGGTGGTGAGCTGCATCACTGTTTTAAGAGGGAGGCGGTTCTTGTCTCCTCTCGCTGGCGGCGGTGCGTTTATATCCTTCCCCGTTGTAGGATGTTGGTGGCGAGCCCCTGCACTTCTTCCTCCACCCGCTGGTGATGCATGGCGGCCATTGAGACTCTCAACACCCGCCATCTATACCCGTCCTCCTACCCACCTACCTGACTGTCGCCCCCTCCCCCTTACCCCTAGGGTCATCTTGTCTTAATGGCTGCTACACGCTTATTATTGGCCTCTGGTTGTTATGATACACTGTGGTTGTGGTTGAGTTAGCGTGATGTTCTCTTGTTGTCTGATTGCCACATTCCCCTACCATGTAGGGCCTATATGGTAACTCTTTGATTGCCATTGTGTCAAACGCTCTTGCAGAGTAACTCAAGTTGCCATGCCGCCATTTTCTCCTGCAGGGTAACTCATGAGTTGCCAGGTTGCCATTTCCTGCATGGCAACTTGTGGGTTGCCATGCTATCATACTTTTGTGCAAGGTTTTGGGTTGTCATGCTGCCATATTCTCTTGCGGGGTAACTCTTGCTGTTTGGTCACTATTATTCTCTGTTGTTTTGGGTTGCCTGGCTGTTCCGTTCCATTTTACATAAGTTGCGCTCTCTCCCTGCTGTTGCTGTGTCGGCACTTCCCAGAGGGCCGCTCCCCAGCCCGCCCCAGGTAGCTTGCCAGAGCAGGACCCGCTACTGCCCAGCTGTAATTACATTAATAGTTTATGTGGTGGGGGTTAAATGATAACATAAAATACATGAAGGGGGTTAAGGGCGTACCTTTCGATGATGGAAATGAAATAATAATAAACGTGTATACTTATTGACAAGTACAGCAGCTGTAATCTGAAAATATACGAATAACAAAAGTGGTACATTTATAATATATAATGAAAGGGGGAAAGGGCCACTTAACAAGTAATTTTAGGGATATTGACAAGGAGTGAACACAAGTTATCTACGATTTGTTGATATTTTTTACAATGGTTGGAATGGGGCTGTTCTTTTAGTGGCCGTTGAACAAAGCTCTCAGCTCACCTACAGTATGTGAACATCGGTGGGCTTCCCCAGAGTGACAGTCAACCCGGCTGACTTCCCATCATCTTACACTGGGTTTTTATATGGCCAATCTCTCATAACATTTAATCGGAAGCCTCTCCTGTCGACTACCATAACTGTCATAATGAAACTGTAACCTTACAAATGTTTGTCCATGGTTGAGGGACTTGTCACCACCAATACTGTGTGACGCTTGGCTGGTGAATTATCTTTGACCTGGGTTTTGATATTTCGTACCTGGATTTTGACCCATATGACCACATGGATCTGTATTGTCTACTCCCATACGAGAAGCTTCCGTCACTTCTTTATTGTTTACTTTATTTATCTCATACTTCACACCCGGATCTTCACAGTCTCTGATTAACGCCACCTGTCACACTTCATGGTATATACTCTCTGTCCAATTACAAGTAAGTGTGATTGGGTAACTTCCTAATGTTCCTGAGTCTCTTCTTGGATACTGGCAGAATCCACCTTGACAACACTAGTGACAAGCAACATCACTACGCACATACAAACACATAACCTCTTTCTTGTACAAACAATTCCAGAGTATAGGGGGTACAATCATATGCAATCCTGGTGGTACAATCATGGAACAACGGTGGTACAATCCCGAATATATTCCGCCTTAACAATTACAATGGCCAATTACAGTGGCGTGCAAGTCCTTCTTATATGCTGTTGCTATTGTCCATTAACGCTAATTAGGTCGTTCACTGGAGCAGCTTGGCGGTAATGGCTGTTCAGTAATTTCCAGCTCGTACTGTCGACGAGGCCTTGGTTAATGAGTCTTAAATCAGGTTCATGCAAGAGTTTTGATGGAGTGGGGATATTTACATACCCACTGTCTGTGTCTGTCTGTCTGTCTGTCTAGTATAATAGTGAGTTGTAAGTTATAATAGTGAGTTGTAAGTTGTAATAGTGAGTTGTAAGTTGTAATAGTGAGTTGTAAGTTGTAATAGTGAGTTGTAAGTTGTAATAGTGAGTTGTAAGTACAGTAAATAGTAAGTAGGAAGATGAAGTAGATTTAAGTAGGTGGTGAATGTGGCAAAAAACCCAATATATTCAGAATGTAAATAATAAATAGCCTCGTGAGTTTTTTTTTATTATGTACTTTGGGTGTGGTTAGTTTAGGTTAGGTTAGATTAGTTTAGGTTAGGTTAGGTTAGTTTAGTTTAGGTTAGGTTAGGTTAGTTTACGTTAGATTACGTTAGGTTAGGTTAAGTTAGGTTAGTTTAGGTTAGATTACGTTAGGTTAGGTTAGGTGACTTGATGTTGGTCGATTATTAACAGACTAATGAGTGGGAATTAAGGGAGTTTGGAGCTCACTTAACTGTAGCCGATTGATTATACGTTGAAAGGATGTTGATGGTGTGTGTGTGTTGGGGGGTGTTGTGTGTGGGGGTGTTGGTGTAGGGTGTGGGTGTTGTGTGTTGGTGTGGGGTGTGTGTGGGGAGGTGATGTTGGGAGGTTGTGCGTGTTTTCTTAGTCTCTCTCTCTCTCTCTCTCTCTCTCTCTCTCTCTCTCTCTCTCTCTCTCTCTCTCTCTCTCTCTCTCTCTCTCTCTCTCTCTCTCTCTCTCTCCTCTCTCTCTCTCTCTCTCTCTCTCTCTCTCTCTCTCTCTCTCTCTCTCTCTCTCTCTCTCTCTCTCTCTCTCTCTCTCTCTCTCTCTCTCTCTCTCTCTCTCCCTCTCTCTCTCTCTCTCTCTCTCTCTCTCTCTCTCTCAAGTCAGCCTTTAGCAGTAATTATATAGCAGTTCACGGTTTTATTCCGTAATGTGGGACTAAAGATCATAATTTCAAAGTGTAATGACGTAATTCTGTAATTCTCATGCATTATAATAGGGTAATTCTCAGCCGTGATAACGTAATGACAGTGTTGTTAAGTTGTTGAGGAGATGGGCTGTTTTGAAGTCCGTTGTCCAGTAATGCGTTCGTTCCTTCTCCCTCCCCTACCTCACCTCTCCCCCGTCTGCCCCCTCTCCTCCTCCCTATTCCTTTCCCCTCCCATTCACCCCTCCCCCCTCTACTCCCTCTCTCTCACCTCCTCCCTCCCCTATTCCTTTCCTCCATTCACCCCCCCTCTACTCCTCTCTCTCACCTCCTCCCCTATTCCTTTCCCCTCCCATTATCACGTACTTCTACTACCTTTCTACCTTTCTACACTATCCCCTACCCCTCTCCCCTTCCTCCCTCCTCCCTACTATCTCTTGCATCTATCCCTTCCCCTCTAAACCCCTCCCCCGTGTGGAAATGGGTAGGGGGATATCCGTAGACCAATAAACAGATAGATAGATAGATAGATAGATAGATAGATAGATAGATAGATAGATACTTAAGCTATAATCATTGCTGACTTTCCTTCACTGGATACAAAAGAAAATCAGTGGTGATGAGTGTGTGTTTGTTTCCCCTGTACAGTACTGGGAGGGAAGGAGAGCAGGTTATAGTGATCAATAGTCGGTGTGTGGGTGTGGGTGTGTGTGTGTGTGTGTGTGTGTGTGTGTGTGTGTGTGTGTGTGTGTGTCTCATAATGTTAGTTGAAGACCCGAGATGACAAAAGATAAGTCCCACATAAGATATACTTGTAACTCCATGTGGTCCTCGACTCGTACGCTTTTATTATCTTAGTTCATGTCTCTGAATGCGAATCTTGTTCTTAAAGGTGTGTTTGAGAAGTTTAATGAGGTAAAGAAAGCAGGTGTCCATGTTGTGAGAGATCCCAGGGATTTCTAACTGTGTGTGTAAAGCATTAAAGAGGAGTATTAGTTTTACGTACAGGGTCATCCATAAGTCAGTCTCGGACGCCTCTGGGGGATTTTTGAACCTATACTTTATACTTGAATCTGTACTTTTATTGGTTTCTCTAAAATGAAACTTGTGTTTATAGTTTGTTAACATCCAGTGAGGAGTACCAGATCCCTTTTTAACTATTCTCTTACCGTAGCGCCTGTCTGTCTGTCTGTCTGTCTGTCTGTCTGTCTGTCTGTCTGTCTGTCTGTCTATATATCTTGTCTGTCTGTCTGTCTGTCTTTTTGTCTGTCTGGGAAAGAAAAACAGGTGATGGAACAGCAGGGTGCGACCAGAACACCTGTTTTCAATTAACGTTGCTTATCTTCTCGTTCCTTTAATGGCTATGGATGGATAGAGAACAAAACAAATTGCGATTTCAGGAGACGTGTCGATTTTTTTTTGTGTGTGAACTAAATAAAACATATGTGAACTTTTATTAAATACAACCCAACGTTCAGAGTATGTCCCGCCGACTAAGGTACACCATCGTCTTCTGAATGGCCGCTGCTTGCCTAAATCCTCCATTTTGGGTATTAAAATAGGAATTAATTTCAACATCTACCAAAGAGTTACCTGGCATTTTGGACCTTCACTATGAATTAGGGTGTAGTTGTGGTCTTGTTCCTATTTATTTTATAGTCATGCCTCGGTGATTCCTATATCAACCCACAGTGACAACCGAAAGCTTATCATACAGGTGTAGCGTCTGGAAGAGTTTTTATTTTGTCATTTTTTTTAATTGGTGTTTAAATCGTTGGTGACGTCTAATGATGGTTTGTATGCTGGTGTTTGTTGTTTATGCTATTTTTTTCTTGTTATTTTTGTTTACGATGAATAAGTTCAACTGATAAGCGGTGGTGGTTGTATGTCACTTCTCACAGGTGCAGGTGAGGACAGGTGTGTGTACCCTGACTTAAAGTGGGTCACACGTAAACCTCGACGTACACGTAAATAAAATCTTAAAAAAAAAAGACAAAAAAAATCCTCAACCTCCATCCGTTTGGGTACTTTTTTTTTTATCTATATCTTTTTAAACTGGTTTGGGGGATCAGGTGACCAAACGCACCCAGAGGCAGTTAAATAGGTGAGCTTATACATAAATAATATTTGTGGTTGAAAAGACTCTGGTAAGTTTGGTGTTAAAATATATATAAACAGCTATATTACTGTGCTAGTTTATACGGTAGTTGGGTTATATATTATTTTTTATAAGTCATCAAGATTAAAAGAAATTCCGTATATCTTTTACTTGATCTTATTTATGTATGTAAAAGGTTGAACTTGTGGTAAAAACTGATGAAAAAGTTGGCCTCCAAGTTCTGTAGCTCAGTGTAAAAGATCACAATATTGATAAGTTCCGTCCAAATATGTCGAGCAAAATGACTCCGGTACCTTGAAATTTCATCGATTTTTAGAATACATTATAAACCTGAGTTAAAACCATCAGTGTTATCTAAATAAACATTAATTCTCTATGTTGTACAGTAGTTATCTCTCTTGCGTTTCTAAGTATTATTGATAATGTTTTAGAATTTAATTGATCTTATCGTTCTGGGTATGTTTAAAGGCAATTATTAACCCAATTACCTATTCTGGCTTCCGAGTCCTGTGACCTAAACCCTTTGAGGACGATTGTACTCAAGGGGTTAAGATATCGTACTCAAGGGGTTAAGATATCTGCTCAGTGGATTAAAATGTCATACTCAGTGGGTTAAAATATCGTACTCAAGTTAAGATGTCGTACTCCAAGTGGTTGAGATATCGTACTCAGAATTTGAATATCGTACTCAAGGAATTAGATATATCGCCTCAAGGGATTGAATAATCATACTCGATGGATTTAAAATATCGTACTCAAGAGGGATAGATGTCATGCTCAAGTGGATTTGAGATATCGTACTCCAGGGAGTTAAGATATCATACTCAGTGGGTTGAATGTCGTGCTCAGGGTTAAATACCACTGGGCAATGGCCATGTCCATCAACCTCCCCTGGCTTTGCGTGTCCTCCTCCCCGTTCCCCAGTTCCCCCGTCCCCGTTCCCCCGTCCCCGTTCCCCCGTCCCCCGTCCCCGTTCCCCAATTCCTTCCGGCCTCTTATCTCGTGGTTCCGACTTCCTGGTTTCTGCTTCCTGTACTGTATGTCTGTCCTTCCTGTGTGTCTTGTGGAGGATAAGTGGCCAGTCTGTGTGACCTCCAGACGTCGGTTGAGTTTATTTATTTTTTTATTACGTTGCCATTTAATAGGAGACCACCTTCTTAGGCCCACTCCTATCCCATGTCTCCTTTCTCCTGTCTCCTCCCGTCCTCTCCCGTCTGTCTCTTAGTGCTTGTAGGTGTTGTTGCGGTCTACTGTTGGAGGCAGTGTCGAAAACGGTCATGAATCCGAAGCATTTATGGACAGAATAATGTATCGGTCTACTGCTTCGGGTTCACGTGTCTGAATCTCGGGTTTGGTGGTTTAGGAGGAAAGGCGAACGGACTTGGTTAGTTGACTGTACTTATACCCGGTAGACTATATACCTGTACTTGTGGACGACCCTCTAGACTCTACAGTAAAAGTCACTAGATACTGTCAGAGCCTTTCATGGCGTCAGCGAAAGGCTCTGACAGTAATGATGCTCTTGTAAGACGTGGATTAGGACAAAACTTCAGCTACTACATTCTCAAGCTCTTCTGAAACAGCCCCCCCCTCCCCCTCCCCAGGCCGTGCTAATTGATGTGTAAAACAGGGTCATTTGTTTATTCGAGAACCATAAATAATTACTATATTATGATGTGTAATAAACAGGAACCAAAACAATCAGTAGGAATTATGTGGTGATCATTGTAAAGTATATTTATGATCAGACTTTATTCCGAAAATGTTGGCGCCATTGCAGTCAGGGTTATGTCACTCCACGCTCCTCGGTCTCTTGATATCTTGATAATTTTGACAGGCGTGGATACGGTGGAGACATTTCTTATCAGTGTAAACAGTTTTTTAATTTACTTGCACGCCGCCTCACAGATTCCAATTAAACTTTAGTCGTTTACCGAGTACCAAGACGCTTCCAGTAATCACATATTTTTGGGGGTTATGAGTTACTTAGTTCCGGGAAATATGACATTGTGAAAATGTGTCTTATGCCATGGTGCAGGAAGGTTCAGATGATCATAGTTTCGTTTCAGTTTACACCAGAAGACTTATATTAGTGTTAAAATGAGTAGGTTTAAGATACATACACTTGACACTTAAAAAAAACAGAGGCTTTCCGTGACCTATGCCTTTCCACTCCAACCAAATTAGTGTTCAAGATCGACTTACTCGGCCCACTAAAAGATCATCATCATTTTATATCCAATAACAAACAGAAACAGAAAGTTGGGGTAACAAAGGGTTCTTAGCTCCTTGAATACGATGACTTAATCTCATGAGTACAGTGTTGTTGTACTGGAGGGGATTAGTCATTGTAGTCACAGGGATAAAACACCGTATAGTATAGTACTCAGGAGTTAAGTCGTCGTACTCAGGGGTAAGGATATGTTCATTCAATGGGTGGATTCATCGTACTGTATACTCAGGAGAGAGGCATCGTCCTGAAGGGGTTAAGGGGCACCCAGTAGAAGGAGGAACCCAACCCGAAATTTGTTCCATTGGAGAAGAACCACTTGAGACTTTTGTTCCATTGGAGAAGAACCACTTGAGACTTTTGTTCCATTGTATAGTAATCTCCGCCGTCCAATCACTACAACTGAAATCGATCTTTATTTTAAATTTACCTTGTCATTGTAAATTTTCTTTTGTGTTGCTTCTCTGAGTGTAGTGAAATGATTAGGCTTATATATTTAAATACTTGATCTAGATTTGTAAACATATTCCCTCATTTAAGATTCTTATGGAAGTAGTATGTCTTCGCTGGCTATATATATATTCCTGTAAAAAAGTATAAAGAAAACATGTGAAATATAAGATTGTATTAAAAAAAAACTAACTTATTCTATTAGGTCCAATATACCACCGTAAACAAGGTTATTAAAACTGATTATTATGAAGAAAAAATCCCCCCCCCCCTTTTTTTTTTATTAAGTCTCACAGAGGGATTATGAGAGGTAAGGGGGGAAGGTTGTGGATCCTGTACACACCATGCACTTACGAAATACAGAGTCAGGTTAAATTTTATCTTAACACCTTAGCTAACGCCATACTATCTGGTTCAGCACATAGAGAACCCAGTACTCAAGGGGTTAAACAGATTAAGCCACTTTTCTATACAGGTAATATTATGTTAATTGCTTAATTAATATCCGTCTCTTAAGCTGTTCTTAGGTTTGTTTGTTGTTTTTTCTAGCACTGTGAGGTGAGGTGGCCATTGGAGAGGAAGGAGGAAGGTAAGGGGAAGGGTTGAAAGAGAGAGATGGTGATGATGATAGGTTAGAAGAGGAGGGGACAAGGAAGAAGGAAGAAGGCAGGAGACCCGTTATGTCTGGCTGGCCAAGTACTGTGTGTGTGTTATTACTCATTACTCCGACTCAGAGATTGTGTGTGTGTGTGTGTGTTTGGAAATATCAGCAGAAATAGAGGATACATTATAAAGTACAGGGTACATATGAAGTCAGTACTCAAGAAAATAATTAGATTTATGGGTTTGTGTAGTCGGTATTGAGATAATTGGATGGTTCACAAATCACCAGAAACGGTGTCTAGTGAGAACAACAGCGATGATTCATACAGTCGGTGTGATGATTGACGTCAGCGGCCAGACACTGTTAACTCACTTGACTCGAAAGAATGAAATCCCTGTTTTAATGAAGTGCAATTTCGTTTATATCGAAGAAACGCATACTGCAGTTTCACCCTCTCAGGTTTCACAGGAAAATAGAGAGTTCGCGAATCTGTGTTGGAGAAAAGGTCTGTTGTTGTGTGAGGAGGAAGAGGTTACGATCATCACCAAGGCAACCTCCCAACAACAACAACACTGCCATAGCCCGGATGGGTGCTTGTTGTCTTTACCCACTACAAGGGGAGCCTTCCACGCCTCATGGATAGTGTCTGTAGCCCTGGCCCAGCTGCCGTGTGATGGCGGTGTTTGGTTAAGAGACTGCTTCATACAGTAGCCCAGCGCTATATGTCCTTTTTGTACGGAAGGTCGTTGATTCTTGAACACTTTTTATGCCCCACAAGAGGGGGCAGATAGTGCTACCCTTGTCCGTCCGTCCGTCCGTCCGCCTCGAAAAGTTTATTATGTAACTATAGTCCTCCAGTTTTAGTCGGATAGACTTCAAACTTACAAGACAGTCTAAACATCTTGTATAAATATTTGTCTTGTGCTATAATTGACAAGTTCAGCAGGTCAAAACATGGTCCTGTGCATAACTTGACAGTGGTACTTGTCAACACTGGACGGTGAGAAGAACACTTGGTTTCAAAGTTTAATGTGAGTAATAAAGGCCAATGTCTTGTTCAGATTATTACTCTCGTTTCTATTTAGACATTTTATTGAAATTCGAAGTGGGTGTTTTCCATCTGTAGACAAAGGGCAGAATATTATTGCCAGGTTCCTGTGTCAAGGTTCAGTGTCATGTATGAAGGTTCAGAAAAATTTAAATTCTTACGTAGTCGTATTTATACAATCCAGTTTTTAAGGTGACCAAACCTATTTAATAATTTTCTCGTGCCAGAAGAAAAGAGAAGAAAGGATTTTTTTCTTTTTATTATGGTTAATATAAGTCCTCTGTATACCGTACATGTTTAACTGTACCTAGACTTACTTTTTTCTGTCTGTCCTCTGAAGGTAAAAACAACTTTACAACTTACAGATTTTGAGAAATACTGCATACGATATTTGGGGAAGACAAAGACATTGTCACATTTTACTGATGGGCAAATTGACTGTGTTACGGTCCCATGAGTTTGAATGTAGTTATGTCCCTCTGACGAATCAGCCATTCAGCTTGAACATCCTACACAACAGCTCATTTAAAATTCACAAAATATAAAAAGAATAATTTACTGCTGTACATTGATTAATAATTTCCTGGGGCTGACATCTTCTCGGTGTTGTGTCGGTGTATTTTTTTTAAAATGTTATGTAGTATGTCCTATGTATTGTTGCGATGTAATGGTAGTGCACGCGAGTATGTACAGTCACTCAAAAACTATTTGTACCTGGGATGATCGATGAATTTCAGAATGAACACTACATCTCCTGTTGTTTCGGTAGGGTTATCAAAATCCTTCGTCTGTTATGTCATATTTTTTCAACACAATTTTGTGTAGATAGTTATTTTGAGTGAGTGTACGTTACTATTTACAAGTGGAATTTTACCATCGTGTCTCTACCAGTAACACCACAGCAGCACCAGGGTATAAGCACTGGGCGTATAGGGTCTGTGGTGTCTTGTTTTTGTGTACGGTTTATCAAGATGGATATTCCAGAAACGTAACTCTATACCAGACCACGATGTACTGGTGGTTTA
Organism: Homarus americanus; assembly: GCF_018991925.1. Classification (NCBI taxonomy): domain Eukaryota; kingdom Metazoa; phylum Arthropoda; class Malacostraca; order Decapoda; family Nephropidae; genus Homarus; species Homarus americanus. The sequence continues at coordinate 259,884 of NW_024738086.1, read as the reverse complement.
GGCGGCGCTGCAGACATCTGGTGGACCCTTGATAAAATCTGATACCTCGACTAATGGATCAGCTCTCGCTCTTTGGTCGTTACTCTTGATAGGTGTCTGTGGTTTTTGAGGTACTCTACTGTCTTAAAAACTGAGATACACTGGAGATTGAGGCGGCCATCTTCATAGGCTTTGTCAGCGAGTTTCTACGTGTTCCTGATGGAGACTCTTATTCAGGAACTTGACACCAACAGCTGTGAGTCTTGTCAGTGGCCCCGCCGGAGTCTCCTGGACCAGTGATAACTTTCTCCTTTATATTTAGCAACAAATAAAAAAAAGTGGAAGTGTAGTTTAGAGTTTCAGCTTCACCCCATCAGTGTTAACGTTGCCACTTTGTTAAGTTTTATAGCCAAGGTGACGATCGTAATTATATCTTCGCTCAATTTCGTAAAGTTGCCGAGGCAGAGAGAGGCAAAAAAAATATATATTAAAAATGGGTGTGAGGGCCAATGGTAACCTTATTAGATATCCATTAAACAACTATTTATTTATTTATTATTTATTTATTTTTACATTGGGATTTTTAGGCTTCAATCAGTCTTACCGTGATGATGCTTAAGGTGTCTTGTTCGGTGGAGTAGGAAGTTCACCATTAATTTTAGGGCTAATAGCTATGAGGTCATGTGCCAATGTTTTTACTCCTTATAATTCTGTCTCTCTACCCACCGAAGGGATCTTTACCTCACCTGCCTCTTTTGTTTTCTCTTACAAGTCTTTGGTTTGTGCTAGAGTGAGAGTATTACCTGTATTTTAACCCTTTTTCTCTCTCAATTGATCTTTGAGGTTGTTGATGCTGTTGTTGTTCCTTTAGTGTGTCAACATTATGTGTACCCAGAGATTACACTTTGATCATAATTAATCCCGGTCTTAGTTCTCCCACCAAAAAAAATAAAAAAGGCACTGAAAGATGTGTTCTTATGACTTCACGTGGCTTTAAAAGACAAGAGCCGATAAGATAGTTAAATCGAACTGACAAGAGCCGATAAGATAGTTAAACCGAACTGACAAGAGCCGATAATATAGTTAAATCGAACTGACAAGAGCCGATAAGATAGTTAAACCGAACTGACAAGAGCCGATAATATAGTTAAATCGAACTGACAAGAGAATTAAATTAAGCTGGCCCAGATAAATTTGAATGAAGTCTCTTAGCATTTCAAGGGACATCTGACAAGAAATATGCAAAAGAAGTTATTTAAACACAGCAGTAATAAAATCTTGACAGGAGAAATTCAAGTTTGCTCTCTTAGGTTAGAAAGGCTAATGTGAATAGAGAAATAATGATAAAGAAACTCTGAAAAAAGGTGATAGCTAAAAAGGTGATAGTTAAGGTGGGTTTTTGACATGGATCACTCATTAAGGTGAGCTGTTGGCAGGGTGTCCGTGGGCTGAATTAGTCATTAGCGTGATAATTATTTTCTCTATCCAGGTTTACCCTATTTGGTCATTAGTGCTGGTGTAGTTGACGCACGGCCATTATATGTGATCCAGGGTGGTTAGTAAAGTGAATCTCTCTCTCTCTCTCTCTCTCTCTCTCTCTCTCTCTCTCTCTCTCTCTCTCTCTCTCTCTCTCTCTCTCTCTCCACTCTAGGATATACCAACTGAGAGAGAAAGAACAGGTTTTTAAATTTATCTTTAGTCAGACTCCATTCATATTGTCATCCTCATCATTAGATTATTACAAGGTAAGTATCAGGTGTCCAACGATACCTGTGCTCTTGCCTGTGTAATGAGTGTTTCTACTGCAGAATGGATAGGCTGGCTGGCGTGAAGTTGGTGATAATTTTTCTTTCGCGTGTGTGTGTGTGTGTGTGTGTGTGTGTGTGTGTGTGTGTGTGTGTGTGTGTGTGTGTGTGTGTGTGTGTGTGTGTGTTTGTGTGTATAGGAAGGCATCGTCTCTGAGTATATCCCTAACCTTGAATGACCTTCTTGTTGATCATAACTATTTACTGTTCAATGTCATGTAATGGCTGGCGTTATGGATGGCTGCTTAGACTGAAGGACGCAAATGTCTTAAGTAATTATTTAGTTGATTGTTAATGATTGTGTTTACTTCGTTTCAATCAATACATTTTATAAGATGAGGAATATTAAAGTGTGAATTTTATTTAGCTTTACTGTAGCCTTATGGTGACTTATGGTAGAGGTGAATTTAGTGTTATTTTAACCTGGAATGGATCAGAGGTTTTTGGCAGTGCTCAGTGGTCCTTGTGTGTTAAAATCAGACTTCAGAGATCGTTGGTGTACAGTTGCTTTAAAGTGCTCAAGAGGCTACGGCTTATTTTGGGACGTTTTGTAAGTAATTTCACATTTTTCTCTTTTTTTCTCCCATTGGCTCCATACTCGATGTTTTAACTCCTTGAGTACGATGACTTAATCCCTTGAGTACGATGACTTAACCCCTTGAATGCGATGACTTAACCCCTTGAATGCTATGACTTAACCCCTTGAATGCTATGACTTAACCCCTTGAATGCTATGACTTAACCCCTTGAATACGATGCCTTGAGTACAATATTTTAAACCTTTCACAATGTATTGCTCTATGATATGAAAAGTATTGATAATGTACTCAAGAATTTATTTCATCGTACTCAAAAGGATCTCATCGTACTCAAGGTTTTGTCATTGTACTCAAGAGGTTAAATCATCGTACATGAAGGGTTATCATCGTAATCAAGAGGTTATTTCATCGTACTCAAGAGATTAAGTCATCTTACTCAAAGTAGTTTAACGTTTCAGTGAAAATTCCAAAGTAACAAACATTGACCAACCCTTGGGAGTCATTCTAGACATTCACCTTTGTTTGTGTGAGGGGTAGACGCCAGTGCCTTACTTAGTATGCTTGATAGTGAAGGTAATGACAGTGAACCACCGCCACCACACCTGTCATTAAGACCCATTCTACCTGAGTGAGTTTCTGTAAGTGCAGTTGATGGGCTTTTCATTCTTATACAATACTTAGTGATTTATGGGTTATTAGACACTCGGGTAATTGAAAGAGCTACTCAGTGACATATTAGACATTATCCAGAATCGAAAGCTAATGGATGTAATGAAAATAATTACCATTGATTGGTTGTAATTGTTTTGAGTTAAGTAATGAAGAAAATAAGGAAGTAGAGATAGCAAGTTACCATGTGTGTGTATGTGTGTGTGTGTGTGTGTGTGTGGGTGTGGGTGGTACGCGAGAGTTAAGAGAGGAGAGAGGACCTCATTAAATGCCTTAGGTTTGGTTAATCAATGATGTAATTACTTAAGTACCTGTACGTGTAATCTGCCAGAGTAATGACGTCAGTGGTATAATTACTTCGGGACATGTAATATGCTAGTTATGACGTCAGTATTATAATTAGTCTGGTTATGCCACTATGGAGACTGTGTGTGTGTGTAGAGGGGGGGTGTGTAAGGGGTAGGTATGGGTATGAGGTGTAGATGTGAGGGGTGTAAGAGACAGAGTGTATGTGTGTGCGTCTACTTGTGCTGGGGTGTAGGGAGAGGTAGTGTGTTGTGAGGGGTGTAGAAAGACGGAGTGTAGGTGTGAGGGTATAGGGGTTGTGGGGTGGGGAGAGGGGGGATGAGGGGTAGTGTGGGGTGGGGGAGGGGGGCACCTGTACCAACACCCATTGATCACCCTACTTGAGCGTGTTGAAGGAGCCCTCACCTCACCCCCACTTGTTCCTCCCATCATCAACATCTACCCTCCTCCTCCTCCTTCTTCTCTTATCTTATCCAACACCTCTCACTCTTTATCTTCGTTCTATGTTATCGCTGCTTTAGTTAAGAGATATGAAGATTCTTACATTATCTATTTTATTAACAAGAGTCGTTTCAAGAGTCAATATCTTGCCTTTAGTTGAGAGATCTTCCAGTATTGGGAAACTGATGCTTGATTGCCAACACATTTCGATATAGATTTGTCTTAATTTCCTTCAGAGTTTATTAACGTAGAAATTGACTGACGATTTGTTTATGAAATTGTTCCTCATGTTTCTAAACTTATTATAATTTGATGGAGATAATATACTGTACTACTAAGGGACAGTGCCATCTAGTTTATATATTTCGTTCTTTTTTTTTTATTCCTAGACATAAATATTAAATATTTTACTAAGAGGTTCTGTTCTTCACGCATTACACTTCTCCGTATTGTGTTTACATTCTAAATCACGTCTTGTCTCCTTTGTTATCTCTCGTATCTTGGTAAGTGTGTCATTTAATCACATCTTAAATAATCCGCTGTGTCATCTTGTGTTGTATTGTCGTAATATCATTTCATTTTATCCGAATGTTCGTTAGTAAATTACCCGCCAGAAACCAGTGGGCCTTCATCACCGCTACAGTCTGTACTCTCATTCTCTGAAGTGCTTTATATCATGCCAAGTCTTGTCAGAATTCTTGGCCAATGCTACAATGGTATTTAGAGCACCGCTGAACTTACTTGTAGTCGCCACCTTGCTGTAAATACCAACACCTGTTCTTGTGGTTTATTTCTTGTCGATATCAACACCTGTTCTTGTGGTTTCATTCTTGTCGATGCCAACACCTGTTCTTGTGGATTCATTCTTGTCGATACCAACACTTGTTCTCGTGGTTTCATTCTTGTAGATACCAACACCTGTTCTTGTGGATTCATTCTTGTCGATACCAACACCTGTTCTTGTGGTTTCATTCTTGTAGATACCAACACTTGTTCTCGTGGTTTCATTCTTGTAGATACTAACACCTGTTCTTGTGGTTTCATTCTTGTAGATAACCAACAAACATTATCTTATTTTTCCCACTCGTAGATAACACCTATTACTGCTAAAGTAAATAACCATTTTGAGCCTTATAGTTGCCGTACTCTTTATGCCACGATATGCGACACATGAATCGCTTGAGAAAATTAGAAAGTTTTCGCTGTTGTTAGGTCACCTCCTTACCCTCACCCCACCTAGTGTTTTACATGGTGCGTGATGCGTTTACACTAAGCGAGAGGACACCTGTGGCTTAGGGAGGAGGGGGGGACTTGGGGGCTTAGGTAGGAGGAGGAGGGTAGGAAAGCCAGGTGGTGTTGTTGAGGGACTTTATACGTGCTGCACCTTGGTGATGGTCCGGCGGTCTCTTAGTGCATGCCCGTCGCGCTGCTTCTCATCCCCGCCGCCAAAGCACCTGCTGTCACCTGCCATTTCACTACTACACTATACTCACCGTTATGTGACGCCGCCAATGCACCTGCCGTCACATTCTTACTGTTAATGCCTACCGTTACATGTCACCACCTCTAAGCATGTCCACCGTCACAAGGCCACCTCTTATATGCCTGCCGTCACATGCCTGCTGTTACATTCATGCCGTCACATGCCTGCAGTTACATTCATGCCGTCACATGCCTGCAGTTACATTCATGCCGTCACATATCCGAAGCTGAGCCACGCACTCACCGCTACATGTCGGCTCCCAAATATTCTGCTGCCTCACTCCACCGTCACATGGCCATCCCTTATATGCCTGCCGTCACATGCCCACCACTTCATGTCCACATCCACGTGTCCACCGCTACATGTCCACATCCACGTGTCCACCGCTACATATCCACCCCTAAATGTCCACCGCTACATGTCCACCGTCCATGTCCAATATTGTCCACCCCTAAATGTCCACCACCACAAGCATGCCGCTGCAGTGAGCTACCCGCCACACACCCGCTGTCAGTCTCACATGCAGTCACTTTGTTCGATACCAAATGACTGTAATATGGTGTCCAATATTTATTGTTTGAGAGAGAGAGAGAGAGAGAGAGAGAGAGAGAGAGAGAGAGAGTCCTGTTGGGCGTTCCAGTTTACCATCGCTGCTTCATGGTGGTGTTGACTACCACGGTGTTTAGTGAGGTGGCCGAACATATTCATCAAAGCCAAGTGTGTTTCTTACCCTCTCAGTGTACAGCATTACAGTGTTTCTCCCTTGTTTCTTCTTGTGTTCGTTGGTAACATATATACTTGATGTGTTTTATTGTGGAGTGTGTGTGTGTGTGTGTGTTACCCCCCCTACCCTCCCTCCCCACCGTCCCCATCTCTCCTTTAACCTTGTACTTACCTCCGTCTCTACTTCCTCTAACAACCTTGTATCTTCTCTCCCAAGGTCCCTCCAACAACCTTGTACCTCCCTTCCTCCCTCTAACATCCTTCTACCTCCCTCCCTGCCTCCTCCAACATTCTTTTACCTCCCATCCTCCCTCCTCCAAAAACACTCTCTCTCTCTCTCTCTCTCTCTCTCTCTCTCTCTCTCTCTCTCCGTGTGTCCTTTTCCTGGCTGCTACATGTCAAGGACCTCACCTGTGGTAATAGTGCAGGTGGAGCTGTATGTCTTGACCCAGGTTAGCTCTCCACATCGCCCACTCACTTGCACGGACACTTAACCTCGCTAAGTACAGCCCACTTGTGTCGGAGCAGCAGGGAGAGGATGCCACTCCGCCAACCCACCTCACGTAAACCACTCCTTCTGGCTCACAATAACAACACATTTGAAAACTAATCAATTCCGTAGTAGATCTTGATGGACTGTTTAAGCGAACCTCTTCTGATCTAACAGTGTGATTCGTTAAGCAAGAGATCATATTTTAACAAGTATCTGGGCCGCCACCTGAGGGCAGGGCGGCCTCCTACATATACGCAGGTGGTTGAATGCGGCAAGAAGCCGATCTTCGCCACACCTAAGACTCAGAAGGCAGTCGTATAGTTCTATATTAATTGACCTATTTGTTGTACTGGAGTCAGGTGTTTCTTTTGTGTCCTGGTCACTTTTAACCACATGCAAGGAGAGTGAGGTGATAAAAGTTCATATGCAATCATGGTACATTTTCGTTCAGGAGGGCGCTGGGGAGGGGGTAAGTGTCGACGGCTTCTTTGATGTTTTACGAGGCACACACACACACACACACACACACACACTTCACCGATCTGCCCAAAGTTAGCGGTACGTCTTGTCTTTTATTTCCCTTAATTTGTAATAAGAGACTCAGGAGAACAGGTGTGGTGTTCTACGCATTATACCTGGTCGGTCTTCTTCAGTGTGGCCACGGGAGGTAGTGAGGGACTCTTAGGGGTGTTGTGTGAACGTCTTCTCTCTGTTGGTGAAGTAAACTTGATTGTTTTGTTTTTGTTTTTTGTTTTTAATCCTCTGCTGTACAGGAGAGATGTATGGATGTTACTCGCTGTGTTGTTGGTGATGTCCTTTATCACGTCCATCGCCTCCCGTCCTTAAATACGTCCACACGATCCTGTACTTAGCACGTGCACATCCTCTTTTAGTCGCTTTTAATCATGTCTGCCACTTACCGTGCTTAAATACGTTCATCTCCTCCCGTCCTTAAACACGTCCACCTCCTCCTGTCCTTAGATACGCCCACCTTCTCTCGTCCTTAATCACGTCCACCTCCCCAGTCATCTTGCAACAAAAAATCAAGGGACAGTAGTGAGTGTTTAGGTTAATTATTGGTTAATTTCTACGTCATTTAAGAGCAGACAAAAGGTGTTTAGGTCGTTAGTAAGTGGACAGTTCCCCGCGGCGCTCCATCAAGGTGGTTCTAGGGGACCATTACTGTGGTTAGTGTGGTGGCAGGAAATGGCTCGTTATTAAATGCACTTAGTGGTCTTATTGTGGTATATTTGGTCAAGTTACCGTGTTCACAACTCTGTCGCCGGGAGGGACTGACAGACAGGCGGACAGCGAGGGAGAATATATTGATTTAGTTAGTTTTAGGAGTTAGTTAGCTTCATTTATTTATTTATTTATTATTATTTGTTTATAAGAATATTGACTTCGAAACTAATATTTTTTTTCTCTTTCCGTCAGGTAAATTGGAGAAAGAGACAGCAGGTGACATAACCTACAAACACACTGTCGCCTTCACACCAACATAGGCCATAGTTTGTATTCCTCATGTATGTATGTATGTATGTATGTATGTATGTATGTATGTATGTATGTATGTATGTATGTATGTATGTTCAACTGACTATGAACTGATGACAACAGCCAAACTCACCACCATCCAAGATTTTCTTTAAGTGGTAAATGTGTACTGGTAAAGGCCCTCACTAGGATACAATATTATCTCCTGCAAAACTACAAGATCATTTTGGACACAGTGTTATGTAAACAAAGGAGTTAATTGTAATTGTTAATATTAAAAGATAAATATTACCGAGTTAAATATTACCTTGATAAATATTACCTGCGTCACATACCTACAATTTTAACATGCAATAAAATAATAAAAATCCAAGTCAAATATAAACATTAAGCTTGTAAATCTGATGAATAATGACAATAAAAATAAACTTAAATCATAAACCTAAAATGTAAATAAATAATGCAAAAAAAAACGAAAATAAAAGATAAGAAAACATAACAAAATCACGAATTACACAAAGACAACAATAAGTAATGGAATATAAAACAGAAGAAAAATCATCAGGACATAGACACTACACAGCTGCCTCTGTGCCTAGTACACTGTGCCACACTAACATAATGCTTACTACATATTTATATACCATTCAAGTTGGTGGTCTTATTAGGACATGGAGAGGTCCAGAGTCCTAATGGTCTGAGAGACTTGATGGCAGGCACTCTTAACTTCCCAGTGCTCTCTCTCTCTCTCTCTCTCTCTCTCTCTCTCTCTCTCTCTCTCTCTCTCTCTCTCTCTCTCTCTCTCTCTCTCTCTCTCTCCGTAATTTAGTTTTGTTAGGAACTCCAGTGTAGATAAATTTGGTATGTTTATTGTATATTCATGCTATTACCTTATTATTATTATTATTATTATTATTATTATTATTATTTACACACACACACACACACACACACATTATAAAAATTTTCTCCCCACAGTGGGTGTGTGATGGACGCCACCAGTTGTCTGAAGCATTATTTTTATCGCCGCTACAAAACACAACTCATTAACAACCGCAGTGTTAAAAAAACGAGCTGATGAAGGGTCCGGCCAGGAATTGTTTTGTGTGCGTTTTTTTCCTCCTCGTTGACCACCTGCTACGATGGGTTTGTCGTTGAGTGTTAGCTGGTGTGGGTTTGTCGTTGAACACCTGCTATCATGGGTTTATCGTTGAACATTTGGTATCATGGGTTTGTCGTTGAGTTGTGGATGTACCGTTGAACATCAGTTAACGTGGATGTACCGTTGAACATCAGTTAACGTGGATGTGCCGTTGAACATCAGTTAACGTGGATGTACCGTTGAACATCAGTTAACGTGGATGTACCGTTGAACATCAGTTAACGTGGATGTACCGTTGAACATCAGTTAACGTGGATGTACCGTTGAACATCAGTTAACGTGGATGTGCCGTTGAACATCAGTTAACGTGGATGTACCGTTGAACATCAGTTAACGTGGATGTGCCGTTGAACATCAGTTAACGTGGATGTGCCGTTGAACATCAGTTAACGCGGATGTACCATTGAACATCAGTTAACGTGAATGTACCGTTGAACATCAGTTAACGTGGATGTACCGTTGAACATCAGTTAACGTGGATGTACCATTGAACATCAGTTAACGTGGATGTACCGTTGAACATCAGTTAACGTGGATGTACCGTTGAACATCAGTTAACGTGGATGTACCGTTGAACATCAGTTAACGTGGATGTACCATTGAACATCAGTTAACGTGGATGTACCGTTCAGCATCAGTTAAGTTGGATGTACCGTTGAACATCAGTTAACGTGGATGTACCGTTGAACGCCACCTAATATAGATGAGTCTTTGAAATCTAGCGAACGAGTTATGTGTTGTTAACGAGAAAGAGTCGTTGAACACCAGTTAACAAGAGTGTGTCTGAATACTACGTAATAAGGAAGTGTCGTTAAGCACCTGTGAACAAGGAAGTGTCGTTAAGCACCTGTGAACAAGAAGTGTCATTAAGCACCTGTGAACAAGGAAGTGTCGTTAAGCACCTGTGAACAAGGAAGTGTCGTTAAGCACCTGTGAACAAGAAGTGTCATTAAGCACCTGTAAATAAGGAAGTGTCGTTAAACACCTGTAAGCAAGGAAGTGTCGTTAAGCACCTCTGAACAAGGAAGTGTCGTTAAGCACCTGTGAACAAGAAGTGTCATTAAGCACCTGTAAACAAGGAAGTGTCGTTAAACACCTGTAAGCAAGGAAGTGTCGTTAAGCACCTGTGAACAAGGAAGTGTCGTTAAGCACCTGTGAACAAGAAGTGTCACTAAGCAGCCTGCGAACCTAGGAAATTTCGTTGAACATAAAGCTAACGAGGATGTGTCGTTAAGCACTCCAGCACTAACGACAGAACAAATCACCCCACAAGGGAGAGTTTAATGAGAGAGTACAAGCAGGAGGGCGGTGGTGTTTGTAGTGTGTGTGACCGACCCCTTGTAGTGTCTGCCTGCCTGCCTACTTCACCCAGCTCAAGAGGAATGGCGATACATCCTGGCAGCGGGAGCATGGTAACTATCGTGGGAGGGGGAGCATGGATGTGAGTAAGAAAATTAATCATGATAACTAGGGAAGAAAGAATGTAGTAACTGGGGAGGAGAAAATATGTGAGATAAGATAGGAATGGCTTATGGTATCAGAATATTGGATGTATGGCAGTAAAGAGACAGTAGAGCGGTACTGATACCTTTCAATCCATGGCAATAGTTTAGGTAGGCCATGGGAAAGTGTGTGTCAGTAATAGAGATCGGTGTCGCAGGTGAGGTCTCCGGTGGCTGGCCCTACGGCGCCTCCTTCGCCACCCGCCACTTCGATCTTGTCTTGTTGGAGAGACCTCATGGCAAATGGGGTTGAGAATGGCTTTGAAATCTGTTTTTTTCGTGGTAACTGAGGAAAAGGCAACTTACAGTACGTGATTGGTGGCAGGTAGGTAACTCGTGGTCATTATATTGGGATCTTGTCAACGTCATTGCAAGTGAAGGGGCAGGGGAGTGAACGTGACAGGTATCAGGCCGTAAGGAATGGATGATTCACGGCAAGCGAAATCGTTTTAGCTAATGGCAATTGATGTGAGGAATCGTGGCCATGGAAGTAGCTCTTGGCGACAGTAAGGAGGAGGAGGAGGAGGTTGGTGGCAAGTGTGAAGGTGGGTGTTATAAGTGAACGGGTCATGACCAACAGGTTAGAGAGAGTTAGTTATAGTGACACTATGTATACTCTTGTAAACACATTATTACTAGCGTGTGTGTGTGTGTGTGTGTGTGTGTGTGTGTGTGTGTTTAGAAGCCCCAGTTACAAAATCCCTCTTCTAGATCATGATATATATATTTTATGTTAAACGGTAAGGCAATTCTCCTCCATTTACACAGACTGATATTGCTTCATTGTTCATTGTGTTGTGTCGTTCCGCTGTTACATTGCGGCTCACTTCCCTTTGTCTTTAACGTGTTCTGTGTTACACGTCACGGCTAGATTAACCAACTGGCTATTGTAAATGTCTGTTGTAGTCAACGTGGTTATTTTATCACAAACACCTGCACCTTTTACCTGTTTTGCTAATTATTTATCAATTTTTATACCTTTTTTACCCCTTGCTTCGTCTAGAGGCTGTGATGACTTATAGTATGTCACACTCTTTAGGTTATATAATTTCTTCTGCTATTAGTGTCAATTCTTAGTGGTAGTCGTTGTGATAACATGAGATAATTAGGTGATAATTTGTTCCTCATATACTCATAAATACTCATAATGCCCAGTTATATCTCCAGTGCTCATAAAGAACAGATATTTTACAAATCACTCCTCCCAAACAATGCCATGTGTTGGTGTCTCACTTGTGCTCATAATAATGCCAAGTGACTCATTTGCGATTATTGTGACTTCCAATTACTCACAGGTGCTCATAATGAAGCCAATTAACTCAAAAGTGCTCATAAAGACTTCTGACAAGTTCTCACGGTAGCTTATAATGACCCCAGGTAACTATTGGGTACTAATGTATCGTAAGGGCAAAAGCTTTTAGGGGAAAATTTGGGGAAAAAAATTGAAAAAAATCTCCGGTAAAATGTTTCCCAGAGAGATGGAGTTATATTGTATTACTCCACCTTAACAGCTAGAGTCTTTTAGCGCTTGTTAACCCTCTCAGTGATCGGGGAGAGTATATGCCTGGGTTAGATACGTAAGTCCTCAAGAATTAAATATTAAGATACAGTTTTGTGGTTCTTTAACATTCAGGCACATATATATTATTGTTTATTAATGCATTTTTGTTTTTATTCATTTAATTTTGATGTTAAGGAAAGATGTTTAAATTAATTGACATAAATTGGTTATTATTGTCTCGGTCCTGATCCACGTGAGTGAATGTTTAGGGATTAGAAATAAAATTAAATTCTAGGTTAATTTAAGTGTTAAGGGACAATTTGTATTAAATAAATGTATTAGATAAATTCCTTCATAAAATGTATTAGGTAGAAAATAAATTCAACTTCTTGCATGATTCAGATTTAATAAGTAAATAAATATATGAGATAATATACAAAATTAGAATGAGGTTTGGAGGGGCGTAGAGAGCATCTAGAAGAGATGGTCATTGGACTCGGTGTGGGCGGGTTTATGGCTTTATAAATACTGAGGGTGGGGAGTGTCTTGTTTACATGTGGGTCGGGCGCCGCAACACACAGGCTGGCTCACTCACGGAGGTATCAGCCTTGGTTAACCTGTCTGACCTGAGCATGATGGTGCGTCATGGTGTATTTTAGAGTTATTTCTGTCATATTGATGGAATTAAAAGGATATTAGGGCAAGTAGGTTTCTCCCGTCGGATGCGGTTGGCAGACGACATCGCACGGCCGCTTACGATCACCCGGGAAAGCCTCATCGTGTTGTCCCGCTAATTATAAATACACGTGAAATTATCAACTGAAACACGTGTAATAAGACGGTATACATATTAAAACAATTCCTGTGTGGTTCCATATACCGTGTTCTTCCTTTCGTGTGTAAAAATGCCAATGTTAACAGCCGCTGTGGACTGCTGCCATGGCGGGAGGGTGTTGACAAGTTGCGTAGATTTGTCTGTATGTAAAGGACAGGTGTGTGTGTGTGTGTGTGTGTGTGTGTGTGTGTGTGTGTGTGTGTGTGTGTTTGTGTGTGTGTGTGTGTGTGTGTGGGGGGGGGGTGTCATTTGTATTTCCAGTGTTGGTGGAGTAAGAGAATGCTAGATCGTATCAGTGAATTTTTGCGATAAGTATGCGAGATGAGTATAAAGGGGTCCTCATCTAAATAGAAGTGGTGTGATTGGTTCTTATCTAGCATGAAGTACGCTGATTGGCCATCCTCACACTTGACCCAACAATCCGACCTGTCCTCGGGCAAACACCAATCGCAGTTCGTCGTGCCCGCGTATGTGTGGATTTTTTTTTTCCTTTTTACTCCCAGACCCAAATGGAAGACGATATTAAAAGAGAAAATTATGACCAAAGTTGACGTAACCAAGATTCTCCACTGCAGACACGACAGGATATGTAAACAGTTGAGCATCACGTGTTGTTTTGAATCCTCTTGTATTTATATCCTTACCAAGGCGCCATCTATAGTTTCAACATATAGATAAGTATGAAATCACTTATATCTTGTTTCTCAATGAATTTCGTCGATTATTCCCTCTTTAGTATTTACCAGCACTCAACATATGAAGTATATTGAACCTCGGTTAACAAGGCTCACTGAGAAGATGCACTTAACTTCGACCTTAAGACGTTTGGTTCGAATCCCACTAAGTGCCATGTATAATCTTACTCAAGAAGACTCAAGTGAGGACAGTGGCGCCGCTACATCAGTCTATTTTGTACATAACGCATTTTATTTTTTATTTTTATTCACTACCGTATTGTTTGTTGAGCTGGACTTTCACTTGGCGACAGGGATTTCGATTTCTACTAAGTGATTTGTTGACTCCTCACAGGAAGCCTTCAGGATTTACACGGCATTGCTCTTAACTTTTCCCTCCTCGGGTTTTCTTGTCTGCTTGTAAATCGGACTAATCTCTCTCTCTCTCTCTCTCTCTCTCTCGGGTCTGGCATTATTGAGGACTGGGGATAATCTCACGGTAAAGTCAGGCTGATCTTAAGAGCCACCCCGGGTAAGTCTCAGCACATACCCTAAGAGTGCTGGAACCATGTTGATATTTCTGGCATTAAACAATTGTATTTTTCAGTCGCATCCTGGAGAGGGTTATGGTACTTGATATTTTTTTTTTCTGAGATGTGTGCTGTACTTTTTCTGCCACCTGTACCCTCACCTGTATTGTATTTTTCTGTAATTGCATATCTGTTTACATGTTGAATTTTACATGTATTGTTGTTTAATGAATGAAATGATGTGATATTTGTGTGTATCAAACCAGGGAGAGAGTTAGGGCGCGCGCCTTGATATATTGCGATAAACTACCTAATTTTTTCCCATAATTTCATCATATGTAACCGGTGGACACACACACACACACACACACACACACACACACACACACACACACACACATAATTATATACCTACCAGCTGTACACAGTCTATATAGAAGAATCCCTCACTCTTCACCAACACAACAAGGTAACACATCCTCCCCTGGTGAGCACAGTGACCACACTTAAAGAAACATGACAGTAAAAGAGAGAAATTACTTGAGTGTGCGGCAGCAGGTGTGATTTACTGAGCGAGACGGACGGCCGCTGGTATTAGGTATATAATTACACGGTACGATCCTATCCATCACTGTTTATGTGGAGGGGATATTAACTGTTTTATTTTAGTCAGAGAGGGAGAGAGAGAGACTAGAAAGAGACGAGAAACTAGAGAGAGAGAGAGAGAGAGACGAAAACTAGAAGG